>NW_024421340.1:0-33881 GCF_014898765.1 Herpailurus yagouaroundi | reverse complement strand
GCTGCTTATTTGGAAGAGAAATTTTACATATTTGAAGTCTGAAAAAAAGAAAAACCATGTAACATGTTTTCATTTTTCACAGAATGAGTACATTTAACAAACTGAAAGGAACACCAGCATCTCTTTTTGCTTTACATCTTTTCTCACAGTTTACAGTGAGTTTACCAAGCAAGAAAATTACTCAAATTTTTATTTTTATCTTACATAAAAATTTAAACAAGACAAAGCTATTTGTAACAGCTAAGTGGATTTTTCATGGCTTTTTCAGTATTGACTAGAATTCAGACTCAAATGTGGAAACAAATCTCTAGGCCTCAGCACGATCTTCTCGGAAACCTCCATGCTGTGAGAGCCAAGTGGAGGAAGAAGCGAATGCACAGGCTGAAGCGTAAAAGGAGAAAGATGAGGCAGAGGTCCAAGTAAACCACTATCCTGTGGTCCCACGGAGTCACAGGAGCAGAAATAAGGAAAGCTAGAGGCCAGAGACCTTGGAACCAATTGTTGGACTACATGCCTACTTTCTAGAGCTTGATTCAATGGATCTAGACCATGCATGCCATTGATTGTAATGACCACCTTAGAGAGACCTGCCTCGCTCATATCAAAACAGTCTGTTTTTGTTCTTTGCCCTGGACCTGTCTGTGACTTTCGGGACTAATTCTGTTTTCATTTGTGGCTGAATGTAACACATGTACAATAAATCATCTCTTCTGCTGTCTTGGCTAAAGAAAACAAGCAAAAAAACCCAAAAAACAAATGTGGAAAAGAGTCCAAGCAAGAATGCAGAGATATACTTGGCAGAATTGCAATAAGGCAACAACAGCAACAACAAAACCCAAAAATCAACCAAACAAAACACTCCATACATAAAATGGTACACCAGTGCAGAAATTCAGGTGGTGCTTTTCCCTCTCTTCTAACATTAGTCACTTTGTGTATTTGGCAAATTTTTTTCTTTGTATGTGAGGTCCTGATGAAAGATTTGGCAAAAGCACACTTTCCTTCATGATTGTACAATAGTACTATGATATGCATGCACACTGAAGTGTTTTTTTTTTTACCAAAATAGTCATTATTTTTTATGATTTAAGATTTACATTAAAATAAAAAGGTTGGGGTGCCTCAGTGGCGTACCTGGTTAAGTGTCCAACTCTTGATCTTGGCTCAGGTCATGATCTCACGGTTCGTGGCTTTGAGCCCCACAACAGGCTCTGTGCTGAAGGTGCTCAGCCTGCTTGGGATTCTGTCTCTCCTTCTCTCTATCCCTCCCCGCTTTTTTGAGTGCGCGTGTGCTCTCTCTCTCAAAAATAAATAAACTTAAAAAAAATAATGAGGTGATAAAATTGTTTCAAGACCTTCTTAAAAGATACACAAAATTAATGATGGGAAATTAAAGGTGAACCTTTACATAATCATAGGATATTTTTAAGTTAATTTATTTATTTAGAGAGGGAGAGAGGAAGCATGAGCTGGGGAGGGGCAGAGAGAGAGGGAGAAAGAATTCCAAGCAGGCCCTGCCCTGGCAGTGCGGAGCCCCACACAGGGCTCAAACCCACGAACTGTAAGTTCATGACTTGAGCTGAAAGCAAGAGTCGGTCACTCAACCAATTGAGCCACCTAGGTGCCCCAAATCATGGGAGGTTTTTTGTTTTTTTTTTTTTTAATTTTTTTTTCAACGTTTATTTATTTTTGGGACAGAGAGACAGAGCATGAACGGGGGAGGGGCAGAGAGAGAGGGAGACACAGAATCGGAAACAGGCTCCAGGCTCCGAGCCATCAGCCCAGAGCCCGACGCGGGGCTCGAACTCACGGACCGCGAGATCATGACCTGGCTGAAGTCGGACGCTTAACCGACTGCGCCACCCAGGCGCCCCTCAAATCATGGGAGTTTTTAAGAGGTAAGTATCCTTAAAGATAAATAAATTGAAATCCCCTACTTTAGAAAGAAGGAATATGAGGTTAAGTCATCAGGCTACTAACAATAATACAGGCTTTGGAAGCAAATAGAACAGACTCATATGTTGCTCTGCACACATTCAAGGCAAATTATTTAATCACTGACCCTCAGTTTCCCCATGTATAAAAGGAACATAATACTACCTTATAGAATCGGTAATAAAATGAAGAAATGGATAAAAAGCTTTTAGAATACACACACTAATCATTCAATATGCGGTAAATATTATTATTATTATTATATTTTTGGTAGATTTATATTTTATGATGTTTACTTCTCTTTCTATTGTACCATGTTGCTGGAGATAATTAACAGCTTAGTGATCATCTTTCTCATGATAATTAAATTCAGTTGTATTTTTCTTCAAATGTTTTGACAATTTAATTATATAGAAGTTGAGGTGGGATGTTTTCTATGGACATCCTTACCTATGGAACAATCTGTGCATATTAGTATGGCAGGACCTCGGTTTATTCACTTTAAGAAGCACACGGGCTACATTCTATAAACAGGCTTTTGCTGAGTGGGTGACAATTTAAAATTCACTTTCAACTCTTTTCCTGTATAAAAGTATTACATTTGTATTACTGCACAGGATTACATGTGCAGGATTGGAAATCTGCTATTTTGCCTGTTTGGTATTTATTACATCTTTTTTCTGGTAGCAGTACCTTGACTTAACTATGGAAAAACCATCCCCAATCTACTCTTAGTCCCTGTGTTTGGTTGAAGATGTCCCCATTCCCCAGGTCTAGGCAGGCCAATCAGAATATTCCATTTCCTTGGACATATGATAAACATGTAATCAATGATAGGCCAATGGAACAACTCTAAGACTTTTGCTGCAACTATTTTTTTAATGTTTATTTATTTTTGACACACACACACAGAGTGCATGAGCAGAGGAGGGGAGAGAGAGAGAGAGAGCGGGAGACACAGAATCCGAAGCAGGCTCCAGGCTCTGAGCTGTCAGCACAGAGCCTGACGTGGGGCTCGAACTCACGAGCTGTGAGATCATGACCTGAGCTGAAGTAGGATAATCAAGCAACTGAGCCACCCAGGCACCCCATTGCTGCAACTATTAAAAAAGAGACACTTTTTCTTTCACCGCTATTGGTTAGCTGATAAGATATAGGGCATCTTATTCTCATGAGGGGAAAACTTGCTATAAATGAAACCAATATAAAGCCAGGAAATGATATTGTCAATATAGTTTCAATACTTGAATACAGCTAGTGCATCTACCTTTGGTCTTTTTAATTACATGAGCCAATAAATTCCTATTTTGCAAAATCCAGTAGAAGTTGAAATTTTTTCACTTGGAATCAAGAATTTTGAACATAGATGATGATGATAATGATGATGACCATGATAAAAATAATAGACACTATTAATTGAATGTGTACTATATGCTAAATTTTGTGTTAAGCACTTTACATTCATTATGGCATTTAATATCCATTTTTTTACAGTAAGTATTGACAGTTACTTCTAAAGCTTGTATTCTTTTTTATAGTACTCAGCCATTTCCTCATTAAACTTGGATTTACTGTTACTAGCAATAACTAACTTGACAAATGTATTAATAATGTTAAAAACAGCAATTAATGGTGGCTATCCAAGTAGAAATTTTTAGATATAACTTTCTAAGTGTTGTTTTTAAAAACTACCATAAGAACAAGTGGATAAATGGTTATTTACTGCATTCAGAGAACATAGTATAAAAACTAAAATGCTGATTTCTCCTTGCTACTTTTGGTTGGCCTTCCCTAGCTGTCAAGAAGGATCAGTCTCAATAATGTAAACCCAAGGAAATCATACCTAGGCAGGTAAATTTACACATCTCAAGAGGCATACCAAGCAAGAGGAAAATAATTTTTAGATAGCACATACTGTTATGTGAATTGAGGTTTATTGAATGGATGAAAGAACTAGTGAATGAATGAATACAACTCCTAAATCTTCTTGCTGCAACTTCTTCCCCTTTCAACTTGTTTATTCAACTACCCCCAATGACTCTTTCCAACTACACTGGGCTTGTAGTCCACTGATGTACAAATTCTCTCAATCCACTAGCTAGGCCTGTTCCTTTCTTCTCTATCCTCATTCAGCTTGAGTGCTATGGCCCAGAATTTCAATAACATTTTAAACTTCATTGTCTCATTGGGCAAAACCTTAATTTTAGAGGAGCTTAACTATTTTCTCTGCCTGTACCTGAGGATGCTAGAGAAAGTCATACTATTGGGTATACTGGTACCACTAGTTTATGACCATTAGCCCCTAATAAGATCTTAAAATACCCTGAACTCCTACTTCATTTCTCTGCTCAGCTCATTTTTTTCTGCTCTCCCCATAGACTATTTCAAACCTCCTCTTTCTTTCAAATATCCTGCTCCTCTCTTTTTCTATTCCCCTCCTCTAGCATTTTATCTGACTACCTACTTCTCAGGGAAAAGAGAAGTAGTCAGAAAAGAGCTTCCTTAACTTTGTGATACTAAATGTAACAGCACTTCAGTTTATGTCCCTCTTTCTCCATTCTCTTTTGTTACTCATAAAGAAATGAGGAAGTGTTCCTTTTTCTATGTCTAATTCCTCGTACCTATGTGTAGGATCTTTTCCTAGCCTAGATTATCCCTCTTCCATTATCCTTTGTCTCATATATATTCAATCTCTCCCTTTCAAGGGCTCCTCATTACTATTTGTACATGCTTAGATCTTAACCCCTTAATAAAAGACTCCCTCCATGCCACATCCCCTATTAGTTCTGCCTTGTCTCTTTCATAGCCCAACTATTTGAAACAATTCACTTGACTTATTCCCATTTTTTCATGGTTTTCAAGAACTATAAGAGACTGACATTTTATCCTGCCTACGGGTTAACACATTAGCCTATCACAGTTTCATGGATGCTGGTAGAAGACATAAGACTCTTAGGTTGGAGACAAGGACTTTATTTTTCAGGCCACGGGAAGCAGCATGAGTTTCATGTTGATGTTGGTTCCCCTTTCCCCCTAAGTCCCATAGGGTGATACAGAGGGGCACAGGTAGATGCTGCAGGCAATGGGTTTGTATCACAGCTGAGGAACTCTGAACTTTGAGAATTCTAATCTTTTATTTTGGGCTATAGGCAAACCTGTCTGACCTTTGTCCCAGAGGGAGATATTATCTTTATTATACTGGACAGCAAACAAATTTGCTTTCTGTTCCAGAAGGAGACAGTATCCTTATCTTCCAAGTCTATTTACTTAACAACAACTATCCTTGAAAAAACAATCCTAAACGAAAGCTCTTAGTACAAGAGATCCCCGGAGAATTACTCCATCCATTCACATCTCAACCTATTCCAATCTGGCTTCTGTCCCCATTACACCACCAAAACAGCTCTTGAAAGGTTGCCAATAAACTCTTACCAATAAATTAGACATTTTTCAGCTCTCATTTATTCCACTCCTAAGTAGACTTCACAATGACCCGTTTTTCTCTTCTTTTCCATTTTAGGACATCACATTCTCCTGGTTCTACTTTAATCTCTCTGGCTATACCTTCTCAGTCTCCTTTGTAAGTTCACCATCCTCAACCCAGCTATTGGTCCTCAACCTCTGGTCCTAGCCCTCATCTTTCTTCATTGCACATTTTATTTCCCAAATAAGCTCACCCAAATCTTACAGTTATATTTACTACCAATAAGTCAATTATTTAGCACATTACAGCCATATATTCAACTACCTTCTTGAATTTACACTTGAATACCTTGAATATATTTCAACACTCAACACATACAAGGCCAAACCCATGATTTTCCTCCTCAAAAGCGGTCTTCATTCATTGAACAGATAGACTGTCAGCAATGAAATCCATCCTTAATTTCTACAAGCCAGAAACCTAGGAATGATCTGCAAAAATTCTTTCCTCATTTCCTACATCCAATTCATCAGTTTGTCCTGTTGATTTTTATGTCTAAATCCTAAATATCTCCCTAATCTACCTAATTCTTCCTACATGATTCTACTAGCTTTTCTCACTTAGCCTCATCTTATACTTTGTTCCCTCTTTCACTTTCTTTACTTTCCTCTCCCTGTCCTAATTTGAGTCTCTCATACTCCCTTGCTTTTCTTGACTGAAAGATTTTAAAAGTTATTTCCTCTGCCCAGTATTTTCTATCTTCTTCTTTTCATCTATTAATTCCTATTTTATTCTTCAGCTCTCAAGAAAGTCTGTTTGGGCCTCTCTGCTAGAAAAATCTCCTTATTAAATGTTCTTATCATACCACATAGCTATCCTTACATCAGATGAATTTTGTGTTTTGTTTGTGTGATAATCTAATTTATGTTTATCTTCCTCAATGGTGTGTAAGTAGCAGAACAGCAAAAATCATGTTTTTCCCTCTTAACTTTTATACTCTCAGTGCCTGCCATATTTTAGGCACTTCCACCTAGATTACAAGATTTTACGAGGTATAATATGTAACCACTGTACTAATTCATCCTACTTTCTAACCGTCCTCTAAAATAAGTTCTATTCTGGTCACAACCCTCTGTTCTCTGCATCCTCCCCACTCATATTTAAGCCTTAAGGCAATAAACATTGTATTAAACATCTGCTATGCTTGTTTCCTATGTATTTCCGTTTAAAATGAAAAATAACCCTATGAAGTAGGTGTATTATGATGTGTTTGAGACCACTCACTCAACTAGAGATACATAATACATAGATAGTATATGGAAAAACCAAGATTAAATTTTGGACTGATTCCAGAACTATGGCACTATACCAGTTAGGTAACACTATCCCCATTTTATTTTATTTATTTATTTATTTTTAATTTTTTTTTTCAACATTTATTTATTTTTGGGACAGAGAAAGACAGAGCATGAACGGGGGAGGGGCAGAGAGAGAGGGAGACACAGAATCAGAAACAGGCTCCAGGCTCTGAGCCATCAGCCCAGAGTCTGACGCGGGGCTCGAACTCACGGACCGCGAGATCGTGACCTGGCTGAAGTCGGACGCTTAACCGACTGCGCCACCCAGGCGCCCCACACTATCCCCATTTTAAAACTCAGTATGTAAAACATTTTCTATAGCTTAGCCGTAAGGTATGAGTTGAGCATTTATAAAGCCAAAACCCAAAATTTTTTAATAAGACAGAAAATTTGGGGACTAGAACAAAGCATCTTAAATGGAGAAGACTTCCTTTCCATGAGCATTGATGTATGAATATTGAAAGTAGGGAAGATGTAACCAAACAAATAATAGTAAAGATCCCAATTACTGCATGCCAGGGAAATCAATATGCAAGGAATACTAATAAATAGTACCTTATTAATTAATTAAAACATTAAATCCCAGAATAATGTTTTCCTTATTGCATTAACCATAGCACCTGGCAAGATTATGTACTGTAACGGTTCAAGAGGCTTATTTTAGCTTGTATGCTCCCTCCCTATAGCACACACACACACACACACACACACACACACGAACATGCCTTAACTTTTATTATAAATCTTGCCCTTTGTCTTTGTAAGTGAACTTTTGTAAGCATGGAAAAGGGACCAGTTGCTAGTCATAAGCAATTGTGAGGACATGTCTAAAAAGAAGATAAAAGAACAAACATTTATATTTTTTCTAATATCTCTTGTTCTTTGGCTGGTATATAATCTGTCTTCTCAACCTCTTTCCCTTCTGGTTCTCTTCATTTCTTCCTGTGGATTTGAATTTCTATTTAGTGTCATTTCCTCACTCCAATACAAGACCTCACAACAATACAACTGCCTCTCGCACTGATATTGTCAAGTGTACTACATTTCAGTATGTTTTAGGCTCAACAATACAATTATGTACATAGTGTTCTTTGCAATTCTTTTTAAATCAGTTGAGAAGATATATGCAATTATACTATCTTTTGGGATTATCTACATAATTACCTTTACGGGTGCTCTTTGTTTTTATGTGTGTGTGGATTCATAGTATTCTCTGGTTTACATGCTTTCATCCTCATAACTTCATCTGATAGTTCTTTTAAGACAGATCTTCTGGCAAAAAATTCTCAGTTTTTGTTTATTTGGGAATGTGTTTCACTTCATTTCTGAAAGATAGTTTTGCTGGATATAAGATTGTTCATTGACAGGTTTTTACTTTCTGCACTTTGAATGTGTTGCCCTATTGCCTTTTGTTCTCCAATATTTCTGATGAGAAGTCAACTATTAATCTTACTGGGGTTCCGTTGTGATGAGTTATTTTCCCTTATTTCTTTCAAGATCTTGTTTTTCTTTTTGTCTTTCAACATTTCAATCATGATATGTCTGGATGTGGACTGCTTTATGTTTATTCTACTTGGACTTTATTGAATTTCTTGGATGTGTAGCTTAATGTTTTTCATTAATTTGAGAAATTTGTGGATATTGTATCTTAGAATATTTTTGCTATCTCTTTTGTTCTCCTCTCCTTGTTATTCCCATTACCTATATTATCTGGTGTGCTTAATCATGGCCTCCAATTCTCTTAAGCTCTGCTCATTTTTTTATTGTTTTTTCTTTCTTTTCTTCAGCTTGTATAATATATATTGATCTATCTTCAAATTCACTGATTTTTATCTTCTTCCAGTTCAAATAATTTTCATTTGGTTTATTATACTTTTCAACTCCAGAATTTCCATTTAATTAAACAAAATTCTCTTAATATTCTCTATATGATGAGACACTGTCATTATACTTTCATTCTTTGGGCATGGTTTCCTTTGGTTATTTGAATGTATTTATAATATTGCTTTGGAGTCTTTGCTAAATACATCATCCATTTTCTATTTCCTATTTTTCCCCTGTTTATGGGTCATACTTTTCTATTTATTTCCATGTCTCAACTACAACTATTTGTTGTAGCATCAGTATCACTATCAGTATCACTGCTGTTGTTTGCTTGATTGTTTATTTGCTTAGTGACTTGGCTGAACTAATTTTGCAAAGTCTTTTCCCCTGCAATGTGCAGCCTCCAATTTTCCTACTCATATTTTCCCACCATATTTTCTCACTCATTATTTAGGGGTTGCTCTTGGGTTAGCATAAGCGAATTATTGGTTAAAGTTGCACTTAAGCCTCCTTTGCCACTTGATTTTTACTCTCTACTACTGGCTGTATCTGTAGCTTGGACATTGCTATTCTAGTTCAGGGATTTTACTTGTTTGCCCCACATTCAGGCAGGGCTAGTAGTTTGGAAGTTCCCACTCTGCTCCTAAGATGGCACAGCCTTGGGCATCTGCACAGTTCTCCAGACTGCCAGGAATATCCATGATATCATAGGAGGCTTGCTTCCTAGGAGTTACCCCTGAGTCAGAGTAGCTTATTATTGTTCAATAAGTGTTTGATCACAGGTTGTGTTGAAGCCCCTTGTTCTTCTGAGGCTTTTGCCCTGTGTTGATGGGTCTGTGTGCAACTTGGGGAATGCTTTCAAGTCTGCCCCACATCCTGCTCTGATTGCTCCTAAGTGGGTGTAGCCTTGCACATGCACACTACATTCCTGATCACACAGTTGATTATGATGCCAGGAGGGCTCTTCTTGCTGACTCTTTCACTGGTTCTTTCTTTAAAACTTTTGGCTGCTCTGTTGTTTTGATGCTTTATGGGGCTACCAGCCTCCTCTTAATTTCTCTTCATCAAGATCTGTATTGTACACCATCATGCATGAATTCTACACTTCTTCTTACAAATAGTCAGTCTTCTCACTCAGATCTATGAAGCTCTTTACCCTTATGATCTGCCTTTACCCCCGGGTAGAACACCTGCACCAATGCACTAGAATTGGGGACACAGACCCTCTTTTCCCAATTACAACCCTTCTCTATAAGTTGGCATGGAAGTGGGGAGCAGCTCTGGTCATGGCTTGCCCTACTTTGTGTGGAACCTCTACCCCATGGTGAGTTAGGGCAGGGCAATTGGGCTGCAGTATTCTCAGCTTGCTCTGCTAGAGTAGGGGCTGGTTGGGGAAAAGGGGAGTGGTCTTCTCAGCCATGCCCATGTGGAACAGAATTCCTACAACATGGAGGTGGTGGGGGTGGGTGGATGGGGATGAGAAACACCAGAGGCCTACTCCTTCATGATCAAACTGCAGCTCTAGGCTAGGAGTTAGGGAGAGAGGAAACTTCATCTTCTTGTTGGCTTTTTGGCTACACATGCTTGGGTTGTAGTTTCTGTAACACAGCACTGTGAGGGGAAGGCAACGAGAGAGAGGTAATGGATTGGGTTGGGGCTCAAATGCCACAAAAACTCACTGTTCTGAGATTTAGTAGATTTTCCCTAATGAATGTTTCTTGGTTTGCTGTATGCACTTAGAATAACTCCCAAAGACTGAATGATTGCTGTTTTTAAGTAATTTTCACCAGTTAAATTGTTGTTTTGCTGGCAGAAAAGCCCCCTGAGTTCCTTACTTCATTGTTTTGGAAGTTCTGCCTTGGTTGTTTCTGGACATTAATTATTTTTGATGATGAAATGAGGTATAATTCCTGTAACAGTGAATTAGATGATCCTGAATGGTGGATAGCTATTTTTTTTTAATCAGTCCTGGGACCTTAAGCCTCTGAAGAGTGTTTATTATTTTTCATATGTCCTGTCATGTCAAATTCTGAGTATAAAAGCTCAACTTTTGAGGATCTATTTCATCAAATAGTTCTTCTACTAACACTAAGTAAAGTCTTTTTTTAGTTATATTTAAAGTTTAAATAAAAAAAAAAACAATGAGTTTCTTTTTTCCCCCTTTCTTAGTTCCTTTCACACCCAACATTAAAGAGGCAACTTTCATTTCATTTTTTTTTTGTTTTTGTTGTTCATCAGAGTCTAGCAAGTACTTTAGTTGGCTTAACTCATTTTTTAAATTAAGCCTTAGGAAAATTAACCAGATTTTCAAATCTCAGAATAGTTCTGTTTTTCCCTTAGTTGTTATCAATATATTAAATGTCATACCCAAATCTGTTTTTAAAAGTAATTTTAGCATAATTAAAATACTTTTTTTTATTAGTATTTATAAGCTCCTTGAAAAGTTTGTAAAAGATGTAGAAATGTGAAAAGTAAATCAAGAATATTCTGAGCATTAAAATAATCACCTTCTTCCTACTCCCCATATTAAATTCCTGGCAGCCCAGAAAGAAAATCATAAGCAAAGAAGAAAACATACCAAATACATATAAGAGTAAAACTTAAGTTATCATATATATTCAATATAACATTTATAATTATTTTTTTTGTAAAAACACTTTTATTTATGGAACCAATCCAACAAACATGTTTCTGATGCCTGTAATGTATTAGATAAATAAAACTATATCTTTAAGAAGCTAAACGTGGGGCGCCTGGGTGGCGCAGTCGGTTAAGCCTCTGACTTCAGCCAGGTCACGATCTCACGGTCCGTGAGTTCGAGCCCCGCGTCGGGCTCTGGGCTGATGGCTCAGAGCCTGGAGCCTGTTTCTGATTCTGTGTCTCCCTCTCTCTCTGCCCCTCCCCCGTTCATGCTCTGTCTCTCTCTGTCCCAAAAATAAATAAACGTTGAAAAAAAAAAATTAAAAAAAAAAAAAAAGAAGCTAAACGTTTAGTAAGGAGGTAGACATTTATATAAAAACAAGTATATTTAAGGCAAAATATGATATGTTTAAGAGTGGCAAAATGTTGAAATTGAAGAAGACACAAAAAAAAATGGAAAAATATTCCATGCTCCTGAGTAGGAAGAACAAAGATTGTCAAAATGTCAGTACTACCCGAAGCAATCTACATACTCAATGCAATCCCTATCAAAATAACACCAGCATTCCTCACAGAGCTAGAACAAACAATCCTAAAATTTGTATGGAACCAGAAAAGACCCCAAATAGCCAAAGCGATCTTGAAAAAGAAAACCAAAGCAGGAGGCATCACAATCACGGACTTCAAGCTGTACAATAAAGCTGTGATCATCAATACAGTATGGTACTGGCACAAAAACAGACTCTCAGATCAATGGAACAGAATAGAGAACCCACAAATGGCCCACAAACGTATGGCCAACTAATCTTTGACAAAGCAGGAAAGAATATCCAATGGAATAAAGACAGTCTCTTCAGCAAGTGGTGCTGGGAAAACTGGACAGCGACATGCAGAAAAATGAACCTGGACCATTTTGTTACACCAGACACAAAAATAAAGTCAAAATGGATGAAAGACCTCAATGTAAGACAGGAAGCCTTCAAAATCCTCGAGGAGAAAGCAGGCAAAAACCTCTTTGATCTTGCCCACAGCAACTTCTTATTCAACATGTCTCCAGAGGCAAGGGAAACATCAAAATAAAAAAGCTTCTTTCTGCACAGTGAAGGAAACATTCAGCAAAACTAAAAGGCAACTGACGGAATGGGAGAAGATACTTCCAAATGGCAGATCAGAAAAAGGGTTAGTACCCAAACTCTATAAAGGACTTATCAAACTCAACACCCAAAACCACAAATAATCCAGTGAAGAAATGGGCAAAAGACATGAATAGACACTTCTCCAAAGAAGACATCCAGATGGCCAACCAACACATGAAAAAATGCTCAACATCACTCATCAGGGAAATACAAATCAAAACCACAATGAGATACCACCTCACACCTGTCAGAATGGCTAACATTAACAACTCAGGCAACAACAGATGTTGGCGAGGATGCAGAGAAAGAGGATCTTTTTTGCACTACTGGTGGGAATGCAAGCTGGTGCAGCCACTCTGGAAAACAGTGTGGAAGTTCCTCAAAAAATTAAAAATAGAACTACCCTATGACCTAGTAATTGCACTACTAAGTATTTATCCAAGGGATACAGGTATGCTGTTTTGAAGGGGCACATGCACCCTAATGTTTATAGCAGCACTATCCACAATAGCCAAAATATGGAAAGAGCCCAAATGTCCATCAATGGATGAATGGATAAAGAAGATGTGGTATATATGTATACAATGGAGTATTGCTTGGCAATCAAAAAGAATGAAATCTTGCCATTCGCAACTATGTGGGTGGAACTGGAGGGTATTATGCTAAGCAAAATTAGTCAGAGAAAGACAAATATCATATGGCTTCACTCATATGAGGACTTTAAGACACAGAACAGAGGAACACAAAGGAAGGGAAGCAAAAATAATATAAAAACGGGGTGGGGGAAACAAAACATGAGAGACTCTTAAATATGGAGAACAAACAGAGGGTTGCTGGAGGGATTGTGGGAGGGGGGATGATCTAAATGGGTAAGGGGCATTAAGGAATCTATTCCTGAAGTCATTGTTGCACTATATACTAAATAACGTGGATGTAAATTAAAAAAAAAAAAAAAGAGTGGCAAAATGTTTGGCATTTAGTTCAAAAAAGGTCAATTTGGTAAAAAAAAATTTAAATCAGAGTTGGCATAAAACCAAAACCAACAACAAAAACAATTATAAAGACACTGCTTTCAAATATAGTTTGAAAAAAAATGACATGGTGTGTTTAAGTGCTTTTGTCTTGTTATATAATACAATAGTTGTGTATAGCACTGACGTGGTATAAACTGATTCTGTGGTTATCAAAAACATCTTTACTTCAGCATTTAATCACCTGCAAAGACTCATTGTTGCTTTTTATTCCTCTTCATCTCAAAGGGTGGCCCTATGTAGGGATGCCTTATGTAGACAAATAAAAGACCTATAAACAACAACTAAATAATGTTCAAGTGAAGTTTTTTATGAATTTTACAACATATTTATTAATTTAAAAAATCTTAACATTTACTGAATATTATGTGCTGTGCAGTATTTTAAAGTACTTTGATCTTCAAAACAGAGGAAACTGAGGAAGAAAGATTATGTGATTTCATCAATATTACCAAAGTGAAGACATACATTTGCGCATTCTGCTCTAAAGCCCGTGTTCTAAAGCTCTGCACTATATGCTTTTTTTTTAATAAATACAGAACCAATCTTGTAATTATTCGCATTCTATTTGTTTTAATATATCGGTTTTTAACAGCGATTCAAACAGTTACACTTGTCTGGATTCATTTACATTCAGCAAAAATGTTAAATTATTTAAAAATGGTTTTGTGATGTTTACCTTTGGCTCACTCTACAGTATAACACCTGGTTTCAAGTGTGATACTTACTATTTGACCAGGATTTAAAATTTGTGTTTTTTAAAAAAAAATAAATGCCAAACCAATCTCTAATTCTTAATTCCATCAGTGCCCCTACCCCATATAAAAGAAAAGCAGCATAAACTGGCATAAAGACTAAACACATAGAATACTTTAGAAGAAGATTTTTTGGGTTTCATTTTTCTAACTATATTCAGTTTGGGACAGAAAATAACCACGTTTTATTCCCCCCTGCAATCATCTTATCTTAGTAGAATGAACAACGAACTTCTAACGTAGTAGAATGTACTCCAATTATCACTTATAAATAACATAATTTTTGAATGAATATAATTATGAAGAGACAAAAATGAAGGAAGAACAATGACAGAAATAAGTTGGGAGTCAGTTTCAGAGGGATTTGAGACTGAAAAGCCTCCCTTTACCTCAAAATACTGGAATTCTGTTTCACTCAATCCACTCTACTATCCCACTCAGCCTCTCAGAAGAAAGACTTTTTTTTTTTTTTTTTTAAAGATGTTGCTACTTTCTTTTAAGGGCAGGAGTCTCACATTTGCAAAACACCAACAACGGTATCATACGGTGATAAACAAATACGTGAAAACAAATATTAAGAAAGAAGCAATCATAAATTGTAAAAGCCTCTGGGTTACAGATTTAGTCCTTTTGGATTTTATTTTCTCCTTGCAGTTTAGAACCCACAGCCTACCATTTCAACTATGAATTCATAATCCCATGTTCTCTTCCACTGCCTGACTTTCAGTAACCTCCAATTTCCCTTTTCCTTCTAGGCTAAGTGTTATGGTAAAAATTGTGGTATGCCTTGTTATAAAACCACATCGTTTCAGTGTTCCCCCAGTGCTCCTTCCATACTCTCAAATCCTTTCAGCCTCCTCTTGCTGTTAATCTAATTCTTCATATTTATTGTTCCAAATCTTTCCCACTCATCTAACTTCTCCTTCCTTAGAGGTTAGAGGTATTGCTATTTCTTTTTAAGGTTAACCTGTTTTAATAATTCCAAATGCTCTCACCCATACATCTAAGAACAAAAGTGGGTTTATACTATAATACACCTTTTTATTCCTAAAACAAAAGAAATAAAATAGAGATCCTGATTGGAATTGTAACCCTTATGTATTAAGCAAGTCACACTTTCTTTAAAAACAAAACCAAGAAAGGCAAAGATGTTACAAAATTAGAGGCACTAGTCAGAATCTAAAGCACCAAGTAGATGAAGACAGATTGTTAAAAGGACGAGTTCTATCACTGAAAGCTGATGTTCTGGTTGCTTGAAAGCAATCATCAATTCTTAAAAGAATCATCAATATTTATGACTTCATGAATACCTCTTTTACATCAGATTTTAAAAGAATAAAATCTTGCCATTTGCAATGACATGGGTGGAATTAGAGTGTATTATGCTAAGTGAAATAAGTCAGAGAAGGACAAATACCATATGATTTTACTTATATGTGGAATTTAAGAAACAGCAGATGAACATCGGGGAAAGAAAAAAAAAGAGAGGGAGGCAAACCATAAGAGACTTTAACTATAGAGAAAAAACAGTGTTGATGGAGGGGTGGTGGGTGGGGAGATGGGCTAAATGGATGATGGGTATTAAGGAGGGCACTTGTTGGGATGAGCACTGGGTGTCATATGTAAGTGATAAATCACTAAATTCTACTCCTGAAACTAATATTACACTATATGTTAACTAACTAGTATTGAACATTAGAAGAACAAACAAATCAGATTTAGGATAGAAGTTTTAAGTTTGTAACTAGGCTATAAAAGTATAACTTTTTTTTAAATTTTTTTTTTTTAACGTTTATTTATTTTTGGGACAGAGAGAGACAGAGCATGAACGGGGGAGGGGCAGAGAGAGAGGGAGACACAGAATCGGAAACAGGCTCCAGGCTCCGAGCCATCAGCCCAGAGCCCGACGCGGGGCTCGCACTCACGGACCGCGAGATCGTGACCTGGCTGAAGTCGGACGCTTAACCGACTGCGCCACCCAGGCGCCCCTATAAAAGTATAACTATGAAAATTTGGAAATTCTACCTTCTTATGCTATTATATTTCTTTTCCGTATTAAATTTGAAGAGATAAACATGGCAGTTATATCTAATAGAACTATGCAAATATAAAAACCATCCTTGTTAGAATTAATTTGCCTTTAAAGTTAACTCTTTATGGGGCGCTTGGGTGGCTCAGTCGGTTGGGCGTCCAACTTTGGCTCAGGTCATGATCTCACAGCTTGTAAGTTCGAGCTCCGCGTTGGGCTCTATGCTGACAGCTCAGAGCCTGGAGCCTGTTTCAGATTCTGTGTCTCCCTCCCTCTCTGTCCCTAACCCACTTGCATTCTGTCTCTGTCTCTCTCAAAAAAAATAGTCTATGGCCATACCACCCTGAACACTCCTGATCTTGTCTCTCAAAAAAAAAAAAAAAAAACATTAAAAAAATAAAAAAAATAAAGTTAACTCTTTATCATTAATTTCTTACTAAGGTCTATAATGAGATTTTGTCTCAGAGCAAAGTTAACAGTATTTATGAATATGACAATTTTTAAAAAAGCTATGAAAATGCCACTCATATAACAATGCTTAGGAGTTGTTTATTGTTTTGTACAATAATAGCTTCTTGTTTTATACACTGTGCTTTTTGTCAAATCAGTGACTTGGATGATATTTCTCTTTGCAGTTCTGATTTAACCACTGTGGTGCAATTCTTTTGAAATGACATGCCCATTAAGTTATCAATCAACCATTTAGATGAAGTGGAGGAAAAAGACTGCTCTTCATTATTTATGGCACTAAAGAATCTGTAGGAATCTGGTTTTGTAAATAAGGTCAAGTATGTGGGCTTATTACACTTCTCATGGAAGAAATACTTTGAAAAACAGTATATCTACATAAAGCCACCTTATCTTATAATGAAGTATAATAGTTGTTTTAATTTTAGTTGAATGGTGATATAGTGAAAATGACTACAAGTTTTCTGCCCACTGACGCGAAGTCCATAGTTATGTTGTAAAGTTATGATCCTCTCCTCTCAGCACGTTTTGCACCTGCATTTTATGCAAGATGTGCTGTGCCCTACTTGTGGCAAACCTGCACAGACCTGACTGATTTGCCAAACTGACAGCTGCTTACTTTCAGGAAACCACACTCTGGTTCTTGGTGTGTGTCACATCCTCCCTGAGTACCACTAATCTTTGATTACTTAACTCCAACTCCAATAATTCACAATCCTTGACTCACACAGAACAGTCTGCTTTATAAAATAATCCCTTAAGTCAATTTAGTTTAATTCAATAAATAAGAATTGAATGCATACCATGAGGGGGTACACAAAATAAATTATCTGTACTCCCTGCCATTAAGCTATTTAATATTTAAGGAAGGATATGTACTCAAATCATCATATTAAAAAACTGCTGCCCTCTCCTTACTAATTAAAATGACTTGCAATTTTATAACAGATTCATAGTTTCTTTTTGTTTTTCTGAGCACTACTTCTCAGCTCAGACAACTCTTCAGATTTCTAGACTTGTGTGCTCAACTGCATATTCAGCATTTCCATGTAGATATCTTATGGGAAACTCAAACTCAACATGTTCTGTACCAAACTCATAATCATATGTCCTAAAATTGGCCCTCCTCCAGGGTCTCCTACCTCAGAGAATGGCACAACAGAGAAGTGCAAGCAAGAAGCCTGCGGGTCATTCTAGATGTCTTCACCTCCTTTGACCCATTTGGTCTACTTTTGCTGGCTGATTTCCCTCTGAGTTTATGTTAGAACTCCTCAGGGACTTATGTGTAGGCCATCTTCTCATCTTATTCTACCATCTCTCCTGTTGAAGATTTCATGTACTCTAACGATTTTATTAATGCTTACATGGTTTTATATGATTCAGCTCTCACTTTTTAAATCACATCCTGGCCAAGAGAAAATTATTAGCAAAATACTTTTTAATCTCTTCAGAAAAAAAAAAATCCCTGTAGTTTTAATTTGATTTCTGCCCATTTTTAAATGGAGTCCCTGCCCCATCTTTATTTGCTTATTAGCCATTTGTTCAATAAGCTTATTAAACACACATATTCCAAGCCTTTGAGCCTCACAAAAACATCATTACATGGGTGTTGTTAGACTCTAGAGGTCAAGTGACTTTCCTAGAATCAGACAAGCAGCCAGGATTTGAAGGCAGGAGACTTCTGACTATAAATCTGAGCTCTTTCCAATAAACTGCAATGCAAACCTTAGCTCAAAAGAACTGAACCAGGCATTAAAAAGAAAGCAAATATGTTAAATAAATTCATTATAAGGTGTGATTATATGATACACCTTAGGAAATTTACTTTTTAAGAGATGAAATTTGTAAGTCCATAATTAATTTACCTTTTCCTCTCTTCTTTCCACAAAGAATTTGAATTTACTTACAGTACAAACAAATGAAATAGCAATAAAAAAAAATAGAGAACTGGAAGGTGGGATGGGTGAGAAAGAACTGAGAAACTAGACTGGGGAAATATATGTTACCACAATTACTAAACCCGAACCTCAAATTTGGCTCTACCTCCAAGGAAGTCAAAGCAAAAGAAGGGGCACAGTCAAGTAATTCTCACTTCCTTTAGGTCTCTGCTCAAATGTCAACTCAGTGAGCCTTTCCATGATCCCCTTATTTAAAACAATAACCCTCCTCCATGACCACACTCCCTACACCTTCCCTTTTATTTTTTCCATAGCACTTATAACCCAGTGATGTACTTGTTCATTTATTCATTCTCTCGCCTCCTACTACAATGCAAGATTAATGAAGAGAGCAATTTGAGGCTGTTTCGTTTGTTTGTGTCCTGGGTGCCTAGAGCATTGCCTAGAAAATAGTAGGCGCTCAATAAATTTTTTGAATGAATGAATGAGTAAAAAGCTATTGAGAAAGCATATGCTAGCCAGAAAAATAAGGAACAAATACTACAGAAAACTGTCTATAATACAATAACTATAATCAGTTGTTAAAGTAATTGCTTTTAATATGATACAAATGAAGAAAGAAAATATCTTCGGTATATGGCCAGGTTGTTAAAGCAACTGAAGTCTTAAAACAGTATCAAGTATAGGGTGTCCGATGACAGATTTCCAAATAGTGAATCATTTAAACTCCAAAAGGAAAATATTATTATCCAGAAATGGCAGAATCATTTATCCTTTTAATTATATTACTATTAAATAGACTATGTACACATATTGAATAATGAAGAATAATGAAGAATAATGAAGAAGTTTGGTATTTAATTTTTTAATTTATTCTCCAGTGTTTTATACTGGGTAATTTTATTGATACCAAGGATGGTCACACTAAATGGTTAACTCTCTATGAAGAAATTACTTTGTTGTTTCCCTTCTTTAAATTTAAAACTTAAATTAATGTACTTCTACACTCCTGTGAAACTTTTTTTTTTTAATTTTTTTTTTCAACGTTTATTTATTTTTGGGACAGAGAGAGACAGAGCATGAACGGGGGAGGGGCAGAGAGAGAGGGAGACACAGAATCGGAAACAGGCTCCAGACTCTGAGCCATCAGCCCAGAGCCCGACGCGGGGCTCGAACTCACGGACCGCGAGATCGTGACCTGGCTGAAGTTGGACGCTTAACCGACTGTGCCACCCAGGCGCCCCTCCTGTGAAACTCTTAAGTTGACAAAGTTGTCTTTGAAACCAATAACCATTCAATAAGTGCTAGGATGATAGGAACAAGAGCTGGAATTTGTGTGCTAAATAAAAACTAGGCATAAATGTGAAAGCAGCAATCTTGTTCTCATCAAAAATTTTCAGTAGTTATCTTGGGGGACCTGAATGGCTCAGTTGGTTAAATGGCAGACTCTTGATTCAGCTCAGGTAATGATCTCTTGGTTTGAGAGATCAAGCCCTGTATTAGGCTCCACACTGACAGTGCACGGAGGCTGCTTGGGATTCTCTCTCTCCTTCTCTCTCTGCCCCTGCCCCATTCGTGCTCCCTCTCTCTCAGAATAAATAAATAAACTTAAAATTTTTTTCAGTAGTTATCTTAGAATCTGGTAATTTTAGCTATATAACCCAACAGAAAGAACTTCAAATATAAATCAATCTTTGCTTTTCACATACATATAAATCAGGTATTTTCATATGTATATTGAATGTATATATACAGTATTACCATGGAAAAAGATTAGAATTAATATTTTCCAGCAGCACGAGACATTATAAAAGGAGAGACCAAATACTCTCACTATCCAAAATTAATCTACTCCATAAAGCAAATTTTAGAAATTACTTTCTTTATTACTATAGCGAAATTAAGAATAAACAAAAAAATTTATAGAAACTATGCGTTGTTTAGACTATTGTTTAACCTTCATAGCTTTTGAGCTATTTTATATCTATAAATTACTGATAACCAAAAGCAATTAAAAATAATTCTTATCTATAGATACACAAATTAATTCTGTTCCTGTGGAGTTTTAATTGTCTTCCCTCCCCTGCCTACGGGAAAAAGGCAGTTTCATGTCCATTTGTAAGTTTATTTCAACATATCTTTTCCCCGTAAACACTTTCAATTCTTTGATTTCACCTGTGAATCAAACAGGTGAAACATTTGCTTGGGTCCCTCATTAATGATGAGTTAAGTAAAGTCCTTAACGTGATCACTTTATATTTAATGACCACTATATTTTACCTTTTTTTTTTTTTTTTGAAAATTATCCTTTAACAATGCCATTATTGAAATGACTGATCTGAATTTTAATTTATGTTAGTTCTGGGTATTATCTTTTATCTTTTATATGCTGAGCTCAAGAAAAATTAAAAATAAATTTGCAAATTTAGACTAATTACATAAGTCAATACCAGTTAGTATTCTAATTTCCTGTGTTCATTAGCCTTTCACTTTCTTGATAGTGTGGTGGTCTTAAAATACAGCATATTAAGGAACATGATCTTTGCCTAAATTCTTACAAGTATTTTACCAGGATTCTTAGTTCAGTGCACGATTAATACTACTAGTTTCTTTTCTGTTGATTCTGACAATAGAGTATGTTTCTGTTATATATAAAGTCCTCTCTCTTTCGAAATGAAGTCTTGTCATAATTGCCCCTAGGAAGCCACATTACTTCAGCAAAGACATCAATTGAGTTTTTACCAGCAGCGTTGTTTTCGGTAGAAGTTTTTATAGACTCTGTACTATACCTTAGGGATGCCAAAATAATTGAAGCATTTGCCATATAATGTGATCTCTGCTCTCATGTTTTTCTGTGAGCCAATGGGGGCGGGGAGTGGAAAGCAGCAGAGAATAAACACTTTAACAGACAAATTATTAACACAATTTCAAATAGTGAGAAGAGCTATAAGGAACATACAACAGAATAGTGGAATAGAGGAAATTGGGTTGGGTCAGAGGTTCTTTGTACACGGCAAGCAGAGCTGGGATCTTGGAGAGGTAACAGGTTGATGACATAAGATCTGTCAAAGGAAGATTTGGGGCAAAGAGTCCAGGCAAAGGCCATGAGACAGAATTAAGGTGGCTATGATCTTGATCTTGACTTGTGATCCATGTTAGAAATGTATTTTATACCTTGACCCAGTACATATAAAGTTCTACAAAAGGACGTGCATAGTATGTGTGATAGATTCTAACACTTTTTAAAATCTATCTTATCCTGTTCACAATCCACTGAATTGATTTCATGGCCCAACGCTAGCTTGGTGGTTAAGAACTCAGGCTTTAAACATGGGTTTGAATCTCAAGTCTGCAACTTACTAGCTGTGATACTTTGAATATGTTACTTAACCTCCCTGTGCTAAGGTTTTTACATAGTTAAAGTGGGGGCAATAATAGTATGTACTAGTGAGGTTTGATACAAGATTTCCCTCCAGAAAGACTGAATCAATTTATACTTTTATTCTTAGGTCATATGTCATTTCTTTAAACCCACACCATTTACTTTTTTAATCTTTAACAACTTGGTTAGTGAAAAATAATTCCTAATAGTTTTAAATTGCATTTATTGTATTTCTAATGAGACAATACATTTTCCTGCTCCTTAGACATTACATATAATTGCAGTTTTTATTTCCTACAAAATGTACACAAAATTACATTAAATACAAGCATTTACTAACCATATAAAACTTCACCTAACTGCAGCATATTATAATTTATAACATGTTTATTATTAGATTTATAACTTATTTACCATTTCTAACTAACTGCAAAGTTATAGCGTTTATTTACACTTATCTCCTACTAAATTATATAGAACCAATAAAGGAAAAAAAAACTTTTTGAGGAGATAAAAATCAATGAGAATATCAGCTAGATCTTCTTTGTTTTATTTTAAGTTGGTTTGATTTATTAAGGTATAATTTACATACAGTTCAATCCACCCTTTTTAATGTACGGTACTATAAATTGTTTTTTAAAATTATTATTGAAGTATAATTGACACACATATTAGTTTCAGGTTTACTACCGGGTAGTTCTTGAATTAGTCTATTAAATTATTATAAACTGAAAAGTACTAAAATTTGTATTCATTTTCATTTTAACAAATGGAATCCAATATTTTATTTTATTACTTACTTTATTAAGTTTTTAAATTTTAGTTCCAGTATAGTTAACACTCAGTGTTATATTAATTTCCGGAGTACAATATAGTGATTTAACACATCTGTACATTACTCAGTGCTTATCGTGATAAGTGTAGTCTTTAATCCCGATCACCCATGTCACCCATCCGCCACCCACCTCTGGTAACCATCAGTTTGTTCTCTATAGTCAAGAGTTAGGGTCCATTATGTTAAATCATAGTTGCAAACATACCCAAATGAAACCATCAAGTATTCAAAAAGATAACACACAATTTCAGCCAAAGCTATCAAACATATTTAAAAAGTTGCTTAAGGCTGGCTCAATCAGTAAGTCAGTAGAGCATGTGACTCTTGATCTCAGGATGGTGAATTTGAGCCCCTCCTTGGGGGAAGAAATTACTTAAAAAAAAGTTGCCTATTGTGAGGAAGAGAATGGTTACATAAAGAAAAAAATTAAGAAGAAAAGGGCTGTGCATGAACATGAGATAGTATTAGGCGATGAAGTAAAGAAAATGATTAATTCAAGCTGCAGGGTAAAAATTTCTATGTTTTGTGCTTTTCTTAAAATCTACGTATTTTTTAAGTTATGAACTACCTAGTGACAATGAATACCTTGTATGTACAGGGCGGTATGCTAGATGTTACCACAAGATAGAATAGCTTGTCTATTGAAAGTAGCCAAAATCAAACATCTTTCCTTAAAAATGATTTTCCTTTTTAATTCTCAACTGCAGAAGTGACAATAGGTTCTGTTACATGTTATTACTTCTGAGCACCATGGAATCAGGAATTCTGAACTCAATCAGACTGATGAAATCTGCTGGTCATGGGAAGCAGATGTAAGTTCCCTGCCTCTTTGGATGGTCTGCATATGTTCAAGTAAAATTTTGAGCAAGAAGATAAAACAACAAAAATCATTTTTTTCAGATTAGTTGAAAAAGAGAATTAAAAAAAATCTCAGAGATGTTAGAAAATATTATATCAAAGAGAATATAGTAAAATCCACAAATAGAAATTTAATTTCCTTAACACTTTGTTTAGATACTAAGTATTAATAATAATTTTATTATTACTGTATATAATTTTATTATTTATTTTACATATATTATACAATATGATATATTATAAATTTTATTAATCAATTTTAATATAATTTTATTTAATAATTTCACTTTCCATAAGGTTCAAAGCATTTGCACTGTGTTTTCTTGTTGTTCAGAACTCTGATAAGCTATAGTTGATGCTGTAAGAAAACAGCAAGAACAAATAAAGCCAATCATTTCCTCCTTTGCCAAGATAAAGTGTAGCTGCCCATGAAGTTAGATGGAGAAAAAACGCTGGATATGGGGAAAAAAAATAGATCAGAAGATGGAAAATGTCTTTTGCATCACGTTAACTTGAAAGTCAGTTTCGCTGCTGGAATGAAACTACTCTTTGCTTGTCTTATTTATCATTTCCCTTAAACACACACACACACACACACACACACACACACACACCCCGTCACACACACAATATTCTTACTGAACTAAAATATGACCAATAGGGACTCCTAAGGTTTTTGAAGGCTGCTACAGCAAGATAAGATTGCAATTCCAGAGAAGGCAGAAAAGGAAGATAGTGTCCTAAGGCTTAAAGAAGGTGGAAATAAAGATAAAGAGTTTCTACTTAGGCCTCTCAGGACAAGGTTAATGTCATAGAACTTCTAGTTTTTCCCTTTATTCTTGCTTTACCACTTCTATTGAATAGGAAATTGAGAATAACTTGAATAGAGGAAGGTGGATACTCTTTTTCCCAGGAAGGACCAATGAGTCACAATAGGAAAAAAAAGAAGTCAACTGAAGAGCTATACCAAAAGCAATGTAATTTAGGTTGGCGGGTAATTTATTTTTAGAGAAATTAAACAGTTAATTTATTTGATTTTTAGATTAGTAACTCTTAATACTTTATTCAATATCTAAGTAATATTTATTATGTAAACCTGAATATTATATATACTAAAAATATAGTTTTATGATGTGGTTTGGTTAGAGGAATAAGAAGGGAACCAGAGAAAAATGAGAGGAAAGGTGGGGATAAAATAGGGAGCTAATATTCACTGAGGGTCTATTACATGCTAGGTATTTTGTGAACAAAATGTTACCAAATCCTCATAAGAACTTCAAGAAGTAGGTGGCATTATATCTGTTACAATGAGGAAATTGTCTCTGAGGGACTAAGGAATGATAAGGCTAGTAAAATAGTAAAGTCAGAATTCACAGTTAGAACTGTCCTACTCCACAACCTTTTTCATTGTTCCATAACACTGAGCTTCTACAGAGGAGAGGAGGTAGTAGAGAGATGTACAGAGAAAAAGAGAAAGTGGCTGAGATGGCTACAGATGTATAAGAGACAATGGGAGAATGAGACACTCGATATGGACAGACAGAAAGGAGATGAGTGGTAGGAAAGGGTCAGAGAAAGGATGTGAAAAAAGAGAGAGCAAAATGGAGAAAGTTGTTTAAGAGAAGTTGTTGGAAGAAGAGATAAGAGAAATAATCAGGGGCCACCTGTTTGGCATGCAGGCTTCGATATTTGGAATATCTCTTAGCAGAGTAATTATTCTTGACAACTGAAACTACTATAACCCTAATACAGTTTAAGAGGGGTTTCTCACCTTTGGCACTATTGACGTTTGGGTCACATAATGCTTTGTTGTAAGTGGCTGTTCTGTGCATTATAGGATGTTTAGCAGCATCCCTGGACTATTTCAATTAGAAATAGTAGTAGCCCTCTAGTCTTAACAATGAAAAATGTCTACAGACATTGCCAAATGTCCCCTACAAGCAAAACTGCTCCAGTTAAAAACTACTGATTTAGAGGTTTCACTCTGAATAATGATAAAAAATTAACAAAAGATGCCTACCATATGCAAAATTATTCCCTGAGTTACTCTAGTGACTGGATGTCCTTGGACACAAGATTAGGTTAAGTTTATGGCTGAATTCACTAAACTCATAAACACTTAATATAGTTCTTGCTTGAAAACTGCTTTTAAAAGTGTGAAAGAGAACAGATCTTGCTACTCAAAGCATGCTCCCTTCACCAACGATGTCAGCATCATCTGGGGGCTTATTAGGAAGCACCTCAGGCCTCACCTCAGATTTACTTTACCAGAACCTGCATTTTCATGAGAGGCATAGCTATGTCCGTGGCTTTTCTTGATGGTGATTCCTGACTCATGGCCCTGTCAATCTTGGGAGAATATCATTCAGTTTCTTCAATCCTTCTCCCCAGCGTCACCCCCACCCAGTTAACCGAACCGCTTTCTAGGACACACCATTCAGTGAGACGTGGTGGTGAAGTCTGGCTCTAAATCTTCATGATTGAGGGATTCTTGCACAACACAAAGTTAGGGCGGGCCACGGGGGTGCAGCCACTCTGCAGCTGATCTGCTGCCTCACCGAGTGCCTCACCCCAAAGCTGCACTGGGGTCCGTAACTGCTTTCCTTTTCCCCAGATGCTCCTCCAGCTTCTCCAACTCCTCGTCCAGATGTGTGAGTTTAGTCGCTTGAGAAAAGGCCCTAGCTCTAGCAGGTCACCCACATTGGCAAGGTTGGACACAGTGAAAGCCAAGGTTCCAGTTTTCCTGGAGTTTCAGTGCACACTTATGGGTCCAGGCTGCTCCCGCTTCTCCCCATTATTTATATCCATCTTTTCTTCCTTACTGCCTGCCCAGTGGACTTCAATAACTTGTCATGTCATATTCATATTCATGTCATATTCAGACATGATTCAAAAGACTTACAGACTGCTTAACCAGTTCCCACAATTGCTTAAGACCAAATTCCTCTGTTAAATAAATAAGACACATATAAAGAAATAATTTAAAGTGTGAAAAGCAGTAGGTATGAACAAATATCTAGTTTGAACTCCACAGTGTAAGGGAGAGGAGCAGAGTTATCAGAGACTGTTCTCCCACTGTGTGGGAAGCCTCTTTGCATATAAGAAAAAACACTGGCTTGGGAATTGGAGACCTGGGTACTGGTCTTGTCCAGTACTAGTTAGTTGTGGGATCTATTACAAATGACTGGTTTGGGGGACAACTGTTGTCTTCTCACACCTCACCAAGAGTTCAAATATACCCTTCTAGGGAATAGTTAAATAACTTTCTTACATGTATCTATTACTGCTACTCTGTTGAAGGGCAAATATGGTGAATACTGTAGACCGACTTGCTTATCCTCTATTCCCTTGCCACTCAAAGTGTGGCATGTGGACATAGCATCAGCATCACTTGGGTGCTTGTTAGACATGCATAATCTTAGGCCTCACCCAGAGCAAAGAAATCACAATCTGCATTCAACAAGAGATGATCTGAATACACATTAAAACTCAGGAGCAACTTCCTCCTAGGGTGACTTTCTAAATGCAGAGGCTAGAAAAATTGAAAACAACATTTCTTAGATTTCTTTTCAGTGTGGGTTCCAGTTGAAAATTAGGTCCCAAAGCTAACATTTACATGGTTATTATGTGCTAAGGACTGCTTTAAGCACTTTCCACACATTATTAACTCATGTAATCCTCCCAACAATCCTATAAGATTGATACAACTATTATTCCTTTTATACAGATGAAGAAACTGAAGCCTGGAGAGGATAATTAACTTGCCCAAAGCTATAGTTAGTAAGTGGCAAAGTTAGGATTCAAACCCAGGTATTCTGGGTCTAGAATCTGTCCTGTTGGCCATAGTTTTAATAGATCAAAGAGAAAGCATAAGGCTTCTTTCTGCTGAAGTTGTTTTTTTTTTTTTTTAACAGATAATCCTGTCGCACAAACTCTGGCAAATACTTAAGTGCTTTTATAAAGATTTCTTCATTTATTCACCTACATATCTATGAACCAGTATTGATCTGAAAGTTCTAGGCATCAGAAAGGCAAGAAATAGAAATGAAACATTACTATTTGAAAGGAAGCAAAATCAACCTTATCTATAGACTGGATGATTATATACCTAGAAGATGCAAAAGAATGAAGTCTAAGAGATACTAGTATTTATTAGCATTAGAATTAATAAAATAATTTAGGAAAGTAGCTAATTAAAAACTAAATATATATAACCAGTAGCTAGAAACCAGCAGCAAAAGAATGATTTGTGGGAAAAAAATCCCATTCACAATACCAACAAAAATATAAGTTTAATATAGATTTTAGTATTTATAACTACTATATAGGATTGTAAAGCCAGGGAGAAATTGGAATATTCAATGACTGGGAGAAAAAACAGATTAGCTCCGTACCTCACAGAACACATAAAGTTATTCTAAACAGAATAAGCACATAGAAATAGAAAAATAAAATCATTGATACACACATACACACATGAAAATATTGGTGGATATTTAACTGATTGTAGGATTAGAAAGAATGTTCTAAACAGATATAGACATGTATATATTATGTGTGTGTGTGTGTGTGTGTGTGTGTGATTGATGTGTATGAAATTACTAAAATAAATTCCTTTAGCTAATAAAAATTTAAAGCATTTCTAAATCAAAAAAATCATAAACAAAATTATAAAGTAAATTGTAAACAGAGAAAATATTTTTAATCAATGTGAAATAAGAGATTAATACCTTATAATAGTGTCAAAAAAGTTCAAAGAACGTGATTAAAAAGAAATAAAACTGCTCAATAAATATATGAAAGGTTTAGTAAACCTCTCTAGCAAGATCTTACAACATAAGATAATTTTGGCCTACTCACTTGGCAAAGATTAATCCATAAATTATACTATTCATTACAGGCATGGATGGTTTCCAATCAGTGCTCTCACACACCAATACTGGAAGTGTACATTGGTGTGACCTTTCTTGAATGCAACCTTTTAGAATGTTACAAGAAGCTTCAAAGAGTTTGACTCATTGACCTACTTCTTCCATTTCTAGGAATCTATTGCACGTTAGAATGTTGAAGATTTACAAGCAAAGATTTTCATTGCAGCATTTTTATAGAAGAAAGTTTAAAACAACTTAAAAGCACAGTAGTTGAGAAGTGGACTCTTAGACAGCCCTAAAAATAGTTTTTACAAATAATTTTTGATAACATGGGAAAATTACACAGCATGCTAACTTGTTGAAACAAGAAAGCAAATTCAATTACACTAAAACATGCTAAAAAATATATGTGTGTATATATACGAGTATGGTAATATGTGAGAGAAAAAGAGAGAGGTAAATGTACTAATCCCAAATGTTTGAGATATATATTTTTTTAGTGTTTGATATTTTTTAACAAAATGTTACTCGGACTGGGATGTTAAATGTTTTTGTCTTCTTCCTTAGATTTTTTTTTATATTCCTACATTTCCCAGAGTACATTACTTTCACAATCATAAAGAAAGATCTTAGAGCTAAAGATGTTTCTAAAGTCAGTTGGAGGATAATGGGATCTCTATGTTCTAGGAGGTAAGCAGGGCCATCTTAGGTTATTCAGGTTGTGAACTGCCACATCTGAAAGCAGATGCTATTCACGCTGTAAGCATCTAATAAAAGGACTGGAGATGTTCGGCCTTTCAGCTATGCAGCAGATCAGAGACTCTCTTATAAAAAGCCACCTGACGTTCACCGTCATTAACATACTTGAATCATCTTTCGTGCGCAAAATGAACACACGTGGGATAGTTACACCATGTCCCTTTAACCCCTCGGGCATTTTGCCTCTCTCCCTTGCTTATCTCTTAGATGCCTGACTCCTACTTCAAGCTTGACACAGTTGCTTCATCTAAAGGACTCATTTTATTCTTTCCAGTGGAGGCCTCCTTTGTCAATCATCCTACCTGGAGAGACTCAGGCCAGAAGGACAGAGGAAACTTAGTTTCCTCTCAGGTAAAGCGGCATTTAAGGACAAATAGTAAAAAAAAAAAAATAAATAAATAAAAAAAAATGCTGGGACAATATCTTAGTTATTAGGAAAATATCTATATTAATACCAGTATTTCAGTATTACATGTAATAATGCCAAGATATAGATAACATTCTGAGCTGGTATCACAGGATGAGCCAAAGATAGGATTTGTATGGCTAAAGGTGCTACAAGAGCCTTCCAACTGAGGGAAGGGCATGAGCCTTTCAGCCAGAAGTGGAAAGAAAAAACAGTGAAGGAAAGGATGCATGTGGAGGAACCTTTAGCCTGGGGAATAGCTAATGGAAGAAATCTGCTTCATCAAATTATCAAGTAAGGGCGAAACTCTGTGAGGAAAATAGAGACAGGAAGGAATTTCATACAAAAAAATTAGGGACTGAAAAAACTCACTGAAAGAGCTGAAAGAGCAATCAGGCGCCTTCTGGAGGTACTGTGTTCAAGAGCACACACACCACCACGGCCTTGATCCAGATAGAAAGGCGCCTCCATGGTGACTGCTGCCGCCACAGCCACTGATGCTGCCAATTGTCTGTCCCTCAACAGCCATAGGACTAGGACCGTGGAACACCAAGTGAGTGTGCTAAGCAGAAAAGACACCAGGAAGGTGGCCTCTGCCTCATTTCCAGCTAATTAGTTTTGGTTTTGTTTCTGTTCATATCATTGTTTCTGTGGAAAAATTCATTTTCAATTCCAAATCACTAGTTTACAAACCAAATTTTCAAAAAATTCTGTTTGTAATTTGGAGTCCATGTGCCCTGAAAATAGCAAACACATACCATCCCCTAAAGAAAAACTAAATGAAACAACTTCTTAGGATATGTTTTATAGTCACAGAAATGATTTATCTCTCCCTCAAGTTTTTTTTTTAAGTTTATTTATTTTTGAGAGAAAGAGAGACAAAACGTGAGCAGGGGAGGGGCAGAGAGAGAGGGAGACACAGAATCTGAATCAGGCTCCAGGCTCTGAGCTGTCAGCACAGAGCCCGATGTGGGGCTCGAACTCATGGACCATGAGATCATGACCTGAGCCGAAATCAAGAGTCAGATGCTTAACAGACTGAGCCACCAGGCGCCCCATCCCTCAGGTATTTTTATATTGGTGGTTACCATTATTAAAAGGGAATGCATAAAAATTTAAATTTCATTGGCAGGACTTGAGAAAAAAAAAAAAAGAAAACAAGCTTGGCAATCATATTATCAATAAATGATTTATCACAAAAGCTTGCTTCTTACACCAATGGGTTGTGTTGCCCCAATTTTTCATTCATTTTTGGTGTCTTGATAAGAAGTTGTTTTTTTTGGTGCTGATATAGGGGTAAGTGCATATCTCAAGTTAATTTTCAATTACTAGGTATGTAGGCTTACAGTACAGAAATATATCATCTAATAAAATATAATATTTCCAGGGGCACCTGGGTGGTTCAGTCAGTTAAGCATTCAACTTCGGCTCAGGTCATGATCTCACTGTTTGTGGGTTCACACCCCATGTAGGGCTCTCGTGCTGACAGCTCAGAGTCTGGAGTCTGCTTCGGATTCTTTGTCTCCTGCTCTCTCTGCCTCTTCTCTGCTCACACTCTGTCTCCCTCACTGTCTCAAAAATAAATAAACATTAAAAATAAGAGTAATATTTTCTTTTCTTTTTTTTTTTTTTAAATTTTTTTTCAACATTTTATTTATTTTTGGGACAGAGAGAGACAGAGCATGAACGGGGGAGGGGCAGAGAGAGAGGGAGACACAGAGTTGGAAACAGGCTCCAGGCTCTGAGCCATCAGCCCAGAGCCCGACGCGGGGCTCGAACTCACGGAGCGCGAGATCGTGACCTGGCTGAAGTCGGACGCTCAACCGACTGCGCCACCCAGGCGCCCCAAGAGTAATATTTTCAAACATTTCAAAGGAGTACAGGAAAGCAAATTTCCATGACAGGCAATGACAGAAGCAGGTATGCAAAGTGGTAAGATACATGTTTTCTAGGCTACATGTTTTGGGTTTTTTTTTTGGTTTGTTTCATCCTTTTTCTTTGTACCATAAGCAATTTTGGTAAGACCAGAGATACAGAGATACTGATGACGTGAAATCCACAGAAGTGTAAATGAAGTAATGTTTGACACGCTCCCTTATAATCATTTGAAAATTTACTTTGAGAACCTCAGTCAAATGTACCTGCCTTAGCACCGCCACCAATGGAGTTCCTGTTGCTGTTTTCTTCACTTTTCCAGATGAACAACTAAGGCAAGAGGAAACCAAACCCGTTAGCTACTGAGTCATGGTACGGTTAGAGGGGGGCACTAGGAAGGGAATCAGGAAGATCTCCTAGCGACCAATTATTTGCTTCAGTCACCATGCCATCTCTTATATTGGCATTAGGATGAAAAATTGCACTTCCACATGGTGAGCAAGACTAACGCCAAGGCGTATTTTGTATGTGCCACACATTGGTACTTCTGTTTTATTTTTAAATGTTTTCAATGTTTATTTATTTTTGAGAGAGACAGACAGATCGTGAGTGGGGCAGGGGCAGAGAGAGAGGGAGACACAGAATCTGAAGCAGGCTCCAGCCTCTGAGCTGTCAGCACAGAGCCCACGCGGGGCTCAAACTCACAGACTGTGAGATCGTGACCTGAGCCGATGTCCCACGCTTAACTGACTGAGCCACCCAGGCGCCCCGGTATTTCTGTTTTCTAAATGCAATGTTGAAATACTAGAAGTTATACTTTATCTATTATTGCATTTGGTGATGACACTGGAGTTTGTGAAATGTGACAAAAAGGACAGATGGAGAAGAATAACAAGAGGGGACAGGCATCAACGGATTGTCCCAACGGTAATTAGGCTGTAGTAAAGGCAAATAATCATCTGAATTCCTGCTCCTTAACGTGATTCCGCAGGTTGGCTTATCTCAGTTATTTTTGAAGGTCTAATTACTGTCTTTGCTGGTGAAAAGCTATCCTCCATATAATTCAGCTTCTTTGATTAAATTTCTTGCCTAATCTTGAAGACATCTGATATGTTGTAATGCCTATTATCATACTCCATTTAATGAGAACAAATTCAGAGAGTTTCAAAAATTACCCAACTTCTCCTTTCCCTTATGAACGCTGGACTCTTAGTACTTCTTTCCCTTTGGTACGAACTGAAAGCAGTTTTCTTGCTTTTTCACTTTTAGCATGAAGTTTAGATCTCATCTGTGTTCATGTGAAGAACCTGCTCTTGGAGAGTCCCCGTCAAGATAGCTATTGTAATACTCGCTCCTACACATGCCGTCAGACACTGATTGCACATCTAGAGAAATACACCCACACCTTTCAGAGGCGCTAGGTGTGTGTTCAGAAATGCCAAGATGGAGGGCAGGAAGGGACCAGCTGTCCCCTACGGCACAGCACGGGGGTATGAACTTGAAGTTGAAAAAAAAAGTGTTTACATGTAGGGCTTTGGGATTAGTGACCGTTATGGAGGGTACTTCCCCAGAGCCCTGGGCGCCAGCCCGAGCCTCCTCTGCCCGACAGCTGGGGAAGGGCCGCGCTGACCCCGGCAGGCACGCGATCCCAGGGCACCGGCCACACCGCTGGCGCACGACCCCGCAGTCCGGCCCCGAGCGCGCCGTCTAACCTCTCCTCGAAGAAGCTCTCCCGAACGCTGCGGCCACCAGCGCCCCGCGCCGAGCAGAGCACAGGCGCCGCCCGCCCGCCCACTTCCCTCCGCCGCCGGGTGGGGCTCGGGAAACCGGCCGGGCCGCGCCACCCCTCCCCACTCACCTGCTCGCGCTCCGCCAGCGGCCGCTGCCCGCGCCGCCGCGGGCTCGCCCCGGGCTCCCTCTCCGTCCCCGCCGCCGGCCGCTCCGCCAGTGCGTCCCTGTTCTCGTCGCGCTCCCCGCCGCTGCCGCTGCCAAGCAGCTCCCCGGCCGAGCACATCCCGTAGCCAACTCCCGCCGCCGGGACGGCCGCCGGAGGGGCCAAACGTGAAACGCCAGGCAGCGGCCGTCAGACGAGGGCCGCCCTGAGATCGGCCACGCGGCCACAGACAGGAGCCTCCCGAGGGCGCCCCGCCGGCCAGGGTGCCAGAAGTACCAGCCCAGCCCGGCTTCTCCTGTCACCGGCTCGCCCCGCCCCGGCCCCGGCCCCGGGGGCGGAGCGCACCCGGGGGAGGGGCCACGACGGGAGGCGGAGCCAGCGGGGGCGCGCGCGCGCGCGCGCGCGTGTGCGACCTAAGACGGGATGTGTGCGTGTTGGCGCGCGTTTGTAAGACTCTGTGTGTGTGTGTGTGTGTGTGTGTGTGTGTGTGTGTGTGTGTGTGT
>NW_024421339.1:0-33879 GCF_014898765.1 Herpailurus yagouaroundi | reverse complement strand
GCTGCTTATTTGGAAGAGAAATTTTACATATTTGAAGTCTGAAAAAAGAAAAACCATGTAACATGTTTTCATTTTTCACAGAATGAGTACATTTAACAAACTGAAAGGAACACCAGCATCTCTTTTTGCTTTACATCTTTTCTCACAGTTTACAGTGAGTTTACCAAGCAAGAAAATTACTCAAATTTTTATTTTTATCTTACATAAAAATTTAAACAAGACAAAGCTATTTGTAACAGCTAAGTGGATTTTTCATGGCTTTTTCAGTATTGACTAGAATTCAGACTCAAATGTGGAAACAAATCTCTAGGCCTCAGCACGATCTTCTCGGAAACCTCCATGCTGTGAGAGCCAAGTGGAGGAAGAAGCGAATGCACAGGCTGAAGCGTAAAAGGAGAAAGATGAGGCAGAGGTCCAAGTAAACCACTATCCTGTGGTCCCACGGAGTCACAGGAGCAGAAATAAGGAAAGCTAGAGGCCAGAGACCTTGGAACCAATTGTTGGACTACATGCCTACTTTCTAGAGCTTGATTCAATGGATCTAGACCATGCATGCCATTGATTGTAATGACCACCTTAGAGAGACCTGCCTCGCTCATATCAAAACAGTCTGTTTTTGTTCTTTGCCCTGGACCTGTCTGTGACTTTCGGGACTAATTCTGTTTTCATTTGTGGCTGAATGTAACACATGTACAATAAATCATCTCTTCTGCTGTCTTGGCTAAAGAAAACAAGCAAAAAAACCCAAAAAACAAATGTGGAAAAGAGTCCAAGCAAGAATGCAGAGATATACTTGGCAGAATTGCAATAAGGCAACAACAGCAACAACAAAACCCAAAAATCAACCAAACAAAACACTCCATACATAAAATGGTACACCAGTGCAGAAATTCAGGTGGTGCTTTTCCCTCTCTTCTAACATTAGTCACTTTGTGTATTTGGCAAATTTTTTTCTTTGTATGTGAGGTCCTGATGAAAGATTTGGCAAAAGCACACTTTCCTTCATGATTGTACAATAGTACTATGATATGCATGCACACTGAAGTGTTTTTTTTTTACCAAAATAGTCATTATTTTTTATGATTTAAGATTTACATTAAAATAAAAAGGTTGGGGTGCCTCAGTGGCGTACCTGGTTAAGTGTCCAACTCTTGATCTTGGCTCAGGTCATGATCTCACGGTTCGTGGCTTTGAGCCCCACAACAGGCTCTGTGCTGAAGGTGCTCAGCCTGCTTGGGATTCTGTCTCTCCTTCTCTCTATCCCTCCCCGCTTTTTTGAGTGCGCGTGTGCTCTCTCTCTCAAAAATAAATAAACTTAAAAAAAATAATGAGGTGATAAAATTGTTTCAAGACCTTCTTAAAAGATACACAAAATTAATGATGGGAAATTAAAGGTGAACCTTTACATAATCATAGGATATTTTTAAGTTAATTTATTTATTTAGAGAGGGAGAGAGGAAGCATGAGCTGGGGAGGGGCAGAGAGAGAGGGAGAAAGAATTCCAAGCAGGCCCTGCCCTGGCAGTGCGGAGCCCCACACAGGGCTCAAACCCACGAACTGTAAGTTCATGACTTGAGCTGAAAGCAAGAGTCGGTCACTCAACCAATTGAGCCACCTAGGTGCCCCAAATCATGGGAGGTTTTTTGTTTTTTTTTTTTTTAATTTTTTTTTCAACGTTTATTTATTTTTGGGACAGAGAGACAGAGCATGAACGGGGGAGGGGCAGAGAGAGAGGGAGACACAGAATCGGAAACAGGCTCCAGGCTCCGAGCCATCAGCCCAGAGCCCGACGCGGGGCTCGAACTCACGGACCGCGAGATCATGACCTGGCTGAAGTCGGACGCTTAACCGACTGCGCCACCCAGGCGCCCCTCAAATCATGGGAGTTTTTAAGAGGTAAGTATCCTTAAAGATAAATAAATTGAAATCCCCTACTTTAGAAAGAAGGAATATGAGGTTAAGTCATCAGGCTACTAACAATAATACAGGCTTTGGAAGCAAATAGAACAGACTCATATGTTGCTCTGCACACATTCAAGGCAAATTATTTAATCACTGACCCTCAGTTTCCCCATGTATAAAAGGAACATAATACTACCTTATAGAATCGGTAATAAAATGAAGAAATGGATAAAAAGCTTTTAGAATACACACACTAATCATTCAATATGCGGTAAATATTATTATTATTATTATATTTTTGGTAGATTTATATTTTATGATGTTTACTTCTCTTTCTATTGTACCATGTTGCTGGAGATAATTAACAGCTTAGTGATCATCTTTCTCATGATAATTAAATTCAGTTGTATTTTTCTTCAAATGTTTTGACAATTTAATTATATAGAAGTTGAGGTGGGATGTTTTCTATGGACATCCTTACCTATGGAACAATCTGTGCATATTAGTATGGCAGGACCTCGGTTTATTCACTTTAAGAAGCACACGGGCTACATTCTATAAACAGGCTTTTGCTGAGTGGGTGACAATTTAAAATTCACTTTCAACTCTTTTCCTGTATAAAAGTATTACATTTGTATTACTGCACAGGATTACATGTGCAGGATTGGAAATCTGCTATTTTGCCTGTTTGGTATTTATTACATCTTTTTTCTGGTAGCAGTACCTTGACTTAACTATGGAAAAACCATCCCCAATCTACTCTTAGTCCCTGTGTTTGGTTGAAGATGTCCCCATTCCCCAGGTCTAGGCAGGCCAATCAGAATATTCCATTTCCTTGGACATATGATAAACATGTAATCAATGATAGGCCAATGGAACAACTCTAAGACTTTTGCTGCAACTATTTTTTTAATGTTTATTTATTTTTGACACACACACACAGAGTGCATGAGCAGAGGAGGGGAGAGAGAGAGAGAGAGCGGGAGACACAGAATCCGAAGCAGGCTCCAGGCTCTGAGCTGTCAGCACAGAGCCTGACGTGGGGCTCGAACTCACGAGCTGTGAGATCATGACCTGAGCTGAAGTAGGATAATCAAGCAACTGAGCCACCCAGGCACCCCATTGCTGCAACTATTAAAAAAGAGACACTTTTTCTTTCACCGCTATTGGTTAGCTGATAAGATATAGGGCATCTTATTCTCATGAGGGGAAAACTTGCTATAAATGAAACCAATATAAAGCCAGGAAATGATATTGTCAATATAGTTTCAATACTTGAATACAGCTAGTGCATCTACCTTTGGTCTTTTTAATTACATGAGCCAATAAATTCCTATTTTGCAAAATCCAGTAGAAGTTGAAATTTTTTCACTTGGAATCAAGAATTTTGAACATAGATGATGATGATAATGATGATGACCATGATAAAAATAATAGACACTATTAATTGAATGTGTACTATATGCTAAATTTTGTGTTAAGCACTTTACATTCATTATGGCATTTAATATCCATTTTTTTACAGTAAGTATTGACAGTTACTTCTAAAGCTTGTATTCTTTTTTATAGTACTCAGCCATTTCCTCATTAAACTTGGATTTACTGTTACTAGCAATAACTAACTTGACAAATGTATTAATAATGTTAAAAACAGCAATTAATGGTGGCTATCCAAGTAGAAATTTTTAGATATAACTTTCTAAGTGTTGTTTTTAAAAACTACCATAAGAACAAGTGGATAAATGGTTATTTACTGCATTCAGAGAACATAGTATAAAAACTAAAATGCTGATTTCTCCTTGCTACTTTTGGTTGGCCTTCCCTAGCTGTCAAGAAGGATCAGTCTCAATAATGTAAACCCAAGGAAATCATACCTAGGCAGGTAAATTTACACATCTCAAGAGGCATACCAAGCAAGAGGAAAATAATTTTTAGATAGCACATACTGTTATGTGAATTGAGGTTTATTGAATGGATGAAAGAACTAGTGAATGAATGAATACAACTCCTAAATCTTCTTGCTGCAACTTCTTCCCCTTTCAACTTGTTTATTCAACTACCCCCAATGACTCTTTCCAACTACACTGGGCTTGTAGTCCACTGATGTACAAATTCTCTCAATCCACTAGCTAGGCCTGTTCCTTTCTTCTCTATCCTCATTCAGCTTGAGTGCTATGGCCCAGAATTTCAATAACATTTTAAACTTCATTGTCTCATTGGGCAAAACCTTAATTTTAGAGGAGCTTAACTATTTTCTCTGCCTGTACCTGAGGATGCTAGAGAAAGTCATACTATTGGGTATACTGGTACCACTAGTTTATGACCATTAGCCCCTAATAAGATCTTAAAATACCCTGAACTCCTACTTCATTTCTCTGCTCAGCTCATTTTTTTCTGCTCTCCCCATAGACTATTTCAAACCTCCTCTTTCTTTCAAATATCCTGCTCCTCTCTTTTTCTATTCCCCTCCTCTAGCATTTTATCTGACTACCTACTTCTCAGGGAAAAGAGAAGTAGTCAGAAAAGAGCTTCCTTAACTTTGTGATACTAAATGTAACAGCACTTCAGTTTATGTCCCTCTTTCTCCATTCTCTTTTGTTACTCATAAAGAAATGAGGAAGTGTTCCTTTTTCTATGTCTAATTCCTCGTACCTATGTGTAGGATCTTTTCCTAGCCTAGATTATCCCTCTTCCATTATCCTTTGTCTCATATATATTCAATCTCTCCCTTTCAAGGGCTCCTCATTACTATTTGTACATGCTTAGATCTTAACCCCTTAATAAAAGACTCCCTCCATGCCACATCCCCTATTAGTTCTGCCTTGTCTCTTTCATAGCCCAACTATTTGAAACAATTCACTTGACTTATTCCCATTTTTTCATGGTTTTCAAGAACTATAAGAGACTGACATTTTATCCTGCCTACGGGTTAACACATTAGCCTATCACAGTTTCATGGATGCTGGTAGAAGACATAAGACTCTTAGGTTGGAGACAAGGACTTTATTTTTCAGGCCACGGGAAGCAGCATGAGTTTCATGTTGATGTTGGTTCCCCTTTCCCCCTAAGTCCCATAGGGTGATACAGAGGGGCACAGGTAGATGCTGCAGGCAATGGGTTTGTATCACAGCTGAGGAACTCTGAACTTTGAGAATTCTAATCTTTTATTTTGGGCTATAGGCAAACCTGTCTGACCTTTGTCCCAGAGGGAGATATTATCTTTATTATACTGGACAGCAAACAAATTTGCTTTCTGTTCCAGAAGGAGACAGTATCCTTATCTTCCAAGTCTATTTACTTAACAACAACTATCCTTGAAAAAACAATCCTAAACGAAAGCTCTTAGTACAAGAGATCCCCGGAGAATTACTCCATCCATTCACATCTCAACCTATTCCAATCTGGCTTCTGTCCCCATTACACCACCAAAACAGCTCTTGAAAGGTTGCCAATAAACTCTTACCAATAAATTAGACATTTTTCAGCTCTCATTTATTCCACTCCTAAGTAGACTTCACAATGACCCGTTTTTCTCTTCTTTTCCATTTTAGGACATCACATTCTCCTGGTTCTACTTTAATCTCTCTGGCTATACCTTCTCAGTCTCCTTTGTAAGTTCACCATCCTCAACCCAGCTATTGGTCCTCAACCTCTGGTCCTAGCCCTCATCTTTCTTCATTGCACATTTTATTTCCCAAATAAGCTCACCCAAATCTTACAGTTATATTTACTACCAATAAGTCAATTATTTAGCACATTACAGCCATATATTCAACTACCTTCTTGAATTTACACTTGAATACCTTGAATATATTTCAACACTCAACACATACAAGGCCAAACCCATGATTTTCCTCCTCAAAAGCGGTCTTCATTCATTGAACAGATAGACTGTCAGCAATGAAATCCATCCTTAATTTCTACAAGCCAGAAACCTAGGAATGATCTGCAAAAATTCTTTCCTCATTTCCTACATCCAATTCATCAGTTTGTCCTGTTGATTTTTATGTCTAAATCCTAAATATCTCCCTAATCTACCTAATTCTTCCTACATGATTCTACTAGCTTTTCTCACTTAGCCTCATCTTATACTTTGTTCCCTCTTTCACTTTCTTTACTTTCCTCTCCCTGTCCTAATTTGAGTCTCTCATACTCCCTTGCTTTTCTTGACTGAAAGATTTTAAAAGTTATTTCCTCTGCCCAGTATTTTCTATCTTCTTCTTTTCATCTATTAATTCCTATTTTATTCTTCAGCTCTCAAGAAAGTCTGTTTGGGCCTCTCTGCTAGAAAAATCTCCTTATTAAATGTTCTTATCATACCACATAGCTATCCTTACATCAGATGAATTTTGTGTTTTGTTTGTGTGATAATCTAATTTATGTTTATCTTCCTCAATGGTGTGTAAGTAGCAGAACAGCAAAAATCATGTTTTTCCCTCTTAACTTTTATACTCTCAGTGCCTGCCATATTTTAGGCACTTCCACCTAGATTACAAGATTTTACGAGGTATAATATGTAACCACTGTACTAATTCATCCTACTTTCTAACCGTCCTCTAAAATAAGTTCTATTCTGGTCACAACCCTCTGTTCTCTGCATCCTCCCCACTCATATTTAAGCCTTAAGGCAATAAACATTGTATTAAACATCTGCTATGCTTGTTTCCTATGTATTTCCGTTTAAAATGAAAAATAACCCTATGAAGTAGGTGTATTATGATGTGTTTGAGACCACTCACTCAACTAGAGATACATAATACATAGATAGTATATGGAAAAACCAAGATTAAATTTTGGACTGATTCCAGAACTATGGCACTATACCAGTTAGGTAACACTATCCCCATTTTATTTTATTTATTTATTTATTTTTAATTTTTTTTTTCAACATTTATTTATTTTTGGGACAGAGAAAGACAGAGCATGAACGGGGGAGGGGCAGAGAGAGAGGGAGACACAGAATCAGAAACAGGCTCCAGGCTCTGAGCCATCAGCCCAGAGTCTGACGCGGGGCTCGAACTCACGGACCGCGAGATCGTGACCTGGCTGAAGTCGGACGCTTAACCGACTGCGCCACCCAGGCGCCCCACACTATCCCCATTTTAAAACTCAGTATGTAAAACATTTTCTATAGCTTAGCCGTAAGGTATGAGTTGAGCATTTATAAAGCCAAAACCCAAAATTTTTTAATAAGACAGAAAATTTGGGGACTAGAACAAAGCATCTTAAATGGAGAAGACTTCCTTTCCATGAGCATTGATGTATGAATATTGAAAGTAGGGAAGATGTAACCAAACAAATAATAGTAAAGATCCCAATTACTGCATGCCAGGGAAATCAATATGCAAGGAATACTAATAAATAGTACCTTATTAATTAATTAAAACATTAAATCCCAGAATAATGTTTTCCTTATTGCATTAACCATAGCACCTGGCAAGATTATGTACTGTAACGGTTCAAGAGGCTTATTTTAGCTTGTATGCTCCCTCCCTATAGCACACACACACACACACACACACACACACACACGAACATGCCTTAACTTTTATTATAAATCTTGCCCTTTGTCTTTGTAAGTGAACTTTTGTAAGCATGGAAAAGGGACCAGTTGCTAGTCATAAGCAATTGTGAGGACATGTCTAAAAAGAAGATAAAAGAACAAACATTTATATTTTTTCTAATATCTCTTGTTCTTTGGCTGGTATATAATCTGTCTTCTCAACCTCTTTCCCTTCTGGTTCTCTTCATTTCTTCCTGTGGATTTGAATTTCTATTTAGTGTCATTTCCTCACTCCAATACAAGACCTCACAACAATACAACTGCCTCTCGCACTGATATTGTCAAGTGTACTACATTTCAGTATGTTTTAGGCTCAACAATACAATTATGTACATAGTGTTCTTTGCAATTCTTTTTAAATCAGTTGAGAAGATATATGCAATTATACTATCTTTTGGGATTATCTACATAATTACCTTTACGGGTGCTCTTTGTTTTTATGTGTGTGTGGATTCATAGTATTCTCTGGTTTACATGCTTTCATCCTCATAACTTCATCTGATAGTTCTTTTAAGACAGATCTTCTGGCAAAAAATTCTCAGTTTTTGTTTATTTGGGAATGTGTTTCACTTCATTTCTGAAAGATAGTTTTGCTGGATATAAGATTGTTCATTGACAGGTTTTTACTTTCTGCACTTTGAATGTGTTGCCCTATTGCCTTTTGTTCTCCAATATTTCTGATGAGAAGTCAACTATTAATCTTACTGGGGTTCCGTTGTGATGAGTTATTTTCCCTTATTTCTTTCAAGATCTTGTTTTTCTTTTTGTCTTTCAACATTTCAATCATGATATGTCTGGATGTGGACTGCTTTATGTTTATTCTACTTGGACTTTATTGAATTTCTTGGATGTGTAGCTTAATGTTTTTCATTAATTTGAGAAATTTGTGGATATTGTATCTTAGAATATTTTTGCTATCTCTTTTGTTCTCCTCTCCTTGTTATTCCCATTACCTATATTATCTGGTGTGCTTAATCATGGCCTCCAATTCTCTTAAGCTCTGCTCATTTTTTTATTGTTTTTTCTTTCTTTTCTTCAGCTTGTATAATATATATTGATCTATCTTCAAATTCACTGATTTTTATCTTCTTCCAGTTCAAATAATTTTCATTTGGTTTATTATACTTTTCAACTCCAGAATTTCCATTTAATTAAACAAAATTCTCTTAATATTCTCTATATGATGAGACACTGTCATTATACTTTCATTCTTTGGGCATGGTTTCCTTTGGTTATTTGAATGTATTTATAATATTGCTTTGGAGTCTTTGCTAAATACATCATCCATTTTCTATTTCCTATTTTTCCCCTGTTTATGGGTCATACTTTTCTATTTATTTCCATGTCTCAACTACAACTATTTGTTGTAGCATCAGTATCACTATCAGTATCACTGCTGTTGTTTGCTTGATTGTTTATTTGCTTAGTGACTTGGCTGAACTAATTTTGCAAAGTCTTTTCCCCTGCAATGTGCAGCCTCCAATTTTCCTACTCATATTTTCCCACCATATTTTCTCACTCATTATTTAGGGGTTGCTCTTGGGTTAGCATAAGCGAATTATTGGTTAAAGTTGCACTTAAGCCTCCTTTGCCACTTGATTTTTACTCTCTACTACTGGCTGTATCTGTAGCTTGGACATTGCTATTCTAGTTCAGGGATTTTACTTGTTTGCCCCACATTCAGGCAGGGCTAGTAGTTTGGAAGTTCCCACTCTGCTCCTAAGATGGCACAGCCTTGGGCATCTGCACAGTTCTCCAGACTGCCAGGAATATCCATGATATCATAGGAGGCTTGCTTCCTAGGAGTTACCCCTGAGTCAGAGTAGCTTATTATTGTTCAATAAGTGTTTGATCACAGGTTGTGTTGAAGCCCCTTGTTCTTCTGAGGCTTTTGCCCTGTGTTGATGGGTCTGTGTGCAACTTGGGGAATGCTTTCAAGTCTGCCCCACATCCTGCTCTGATTGCTCCTAAGTGGGTGTAGCCTTGCACATGCACACTACATTCCTGATCACACAGTTGATTATGATGCCAGGAGGGCTCTTCTTGCTGACTCTTTCACTGGTTCTTTCTTTAAAACTTTTGGCTGCTCTGTTGTTTTGATGCTTTATGGGGCTACCAGCCTCCTCTTAATTTCTCTTCATCAAGATCTGTATTGTACACCATCATGCATGAATTCTACACTTCTTCTTACAAATAGTCAGTCTTCTCACTCAGATCTATGAAGCTCTTTACCCTTATGATCTGCCTTTACCCCCGGGTAGAACACCTGCACCAATGCACTAGAATTGGGGACACAGACCCTCTTTTCCCAATTACAACCCTTCTCTATAAGTTGGCATGGAAGTGGGGAGCAGCTCTGGTCATGGCTTGCCCTACTTTGTGTGGAACCTCTACCCCATGGTGAGTTAGGGCAGGGCAATTGGGCTGCAGTATTCTCAGCTTGCTCTGCTAGAGTAGGGGCTGGTTGGGGAAAAGGGGAGTGGTCTTCTCAGCCATGCCCATGTGGAACAGAATTCCTACAACATGGAGGTGGTGGGGGTGGGTGGATGGGGATGAGAAACACCAGAGGCCTACTCCTTCATGATCAAACTGCAGCTCTAGGCTAGGAGTTAGGGAGAGAGGAAACTTCATCTTCTTGTTGGCTTTTTGGCTACACATGCTTGGGTTGTAGTTTCTGTAACACAGCACTGTGAGGGGAAGGCAACGAGAGAGAGGTAATGGATTGGGTTGGGGCTCAAATGCCACAAAAACTCACTGTTCTGAGATTTAGTAGATTTTCCCTAATGAATGTTTCTTGGTTTGCTGTATGCACTTAGAATAACTCCCAAAGACTGAATGATTGCTGTTTTTAAGTAATTTTCACCAGTTAAATTGTTGTTTTGCTGGCAGAAAAGCCCCCTGAGTTCCTTACTTCATTGTTTTGGAAGTTCTGCCTTGGTTGTTTCTGGACATTAATTATTTTTGATGATGAAATGAGGTATAATTCCTGTAACAGTGAATTAGATGATCCTGAATGGTGGATAGCTATTTTTTTTTAATCAGTCCTGGGACCTTAAGCCTCTGAAGAGTGTTTATTATTTTTCATATGTCCTGTCATGTCAAATTCTGAGTATAAAAGCTCAACTTTTGAGGATCTATTTCATCAAATAGTTCTTCTACTAACACTAAGTAAAGTCTTTTTTTAGTTATATTTAAAGTTTAAATAAAAAAAAAACAATGAGTTTCTTTTTTCCCCCTTTCTTAGTTCCTTTCACACCCAACATTAAAGAGGCAACTTTCATTTCATTTTTTTTTTGTTTTTGTTGTTCATCAGAGTCTAGCAAGTACTTTAGTTGGCTTAACTCATTTTTTAAATTAAGCCTTAGGAAAATTAACCAGATTTTCAAATCTCAGAATAGTTCTGTTTTTCCCTTAGTTGTTATCAATATATTAAATGTCATACCCAAATCTGTTTTTAAAAGTAATTTTAGCATAATTAAAATACTTTTTTTTATTAGTATTTATAAGCTCCTTGAAAAGTTTGTAAAAGATGTAGAAATGTGAAAAGTAAATCAAGAATATTCTGAGCATTAAAATAATCACCTTCTTCCTACTCCCCATATTAAATTCCTGGCAGCCCAGAAAGAAAATCATAAGCAAAGAAGAAAACATACCAAATACATATAAGAGTAAAACTTAAGTTATCATATATATTCAATATAACATTTATAATTATTTTTTTTGTAAAAACACTTTTATTTATGGAACCAATCCAACAAACATGTTTCTGATGCCTGTAATGTATTAGATAAATAAAACTATATCTTTAAGAAGCTAAACGTGGGGCGCCTGGGTGGCGCAGTCGGTTAAGCCTCTGACTTCAGCCAGGTCACGATCTCACGGTCCGTGAGTTCGAGCCCCGCGTCGGGCTCTGGGCTGATGGCTCAGAGCCTGGAGCCTGTTTCTGATTCTGTGTCTCCCTCTCTCTCTGCCCCTCCCCCGTTCATGCTCTGTCTCTCTCTGTCCCAAAAATAAATAAACGTTGAAAAAAAAAAATTAAAAAAAAAAAAAAAGAAGCTAAACGTTTAGTAAGGAGGTAGACATTTATATAAAAACAAGTATATTTAAGGCAAAATATGATATGTTTAAGAGTGGCAAAATGTTGAAATTGAAGAAGACACAAAAAAAAATGGAAAAATATTCCATGCTCCTGAGTAGGAAGAACAAAGATTGTCAAAATGTCAGTACTACCCGAAGCAATCTACATACTCAATGCAATCCCTATCAAAATAACACCAGCATTCCTCACAGAGCTAGAACAAACAATCCTAAAATTTGTATGGAACCAGAAAAGACCCCAAATAGCCAAAGCGATCTTGAAAAAGAAAACCAAAGCAGGAGGCATCACAATCACGGACTTCAAGCTGTACAATAAAGCTGTGATCATCAATACAGTATGGTACTGGCACAAAAACAGACTCTCAGATCAATGGAACAGAATAGAGAACCCACAAATGGCCCACAAACGTATGGCCAACTAATCTTTGACAAAGCAGGAAAGAATATCCAATGGAATAAAGACAGTCTCTTCAGCAAGTGGTGCTGGGAAAACTGGACAGCGACATGCAGAAAAATGAACCTGGACCATTTTGTTACACCAGACACAAAAATAAAGTCAAAATGGATGAAAGACCTCAATGTAAGACAGGAAGCCTTCAAAATCCTCGAGGAGAAAGCAGGCAAAAACCTCTTTGATCTTGCCCACAGCAACTTCTTATTCAACATGTCTCCAGAGGCAAGGGAAACATCAAAATAAAAAAGCTTCTTTCTGCACAGTGAAGGAAACATTCAGCAAAACTAAAAGGCAACTGACGGAATGGGAGAAGATACTTCCAAATGGCAGATCAGAAAAAGGGTTAGTACCCAAACTCTATAAAGGACTTATCAAACTCAACACCCAAAACCACAAATAATCCAGTGAAGAAATGGGCAAAAGACATGAATAGACACTTCTCCAAAGAAGACATCCAGATGGCCAACCAACACATGAAAAAATGCTCAACATCACTCATCAGGGAAATACAAATCAAAACCACAATGAGATACCACCTCACACCTGTCAGAATGGCTAACATTAACAACTCAGGCAACAACAGATGTTGGCGAGGATGCAGAGAAAGAGGATCTTTTTTGCACTACTGGTGGGAATGCAAGCTGGTGCAGCCACTCTGGAAAACAGTGTGGAAGTTCCTCAAAAAATTAAAAATAGAACTACCCTATGACCTAGTAATTGCACTACTAAGTATTTATCCAAGGGATACAGGTATGCTGTTTTGAAGGGGCACATGCACCCTAATGTTTATAGCAGCACTATCCACAATAGCCAAAATATGGAAAGAGCCCAAATGTCCATCAATGGATGAATGGATAAAGAAGATGTGGTATATATGTATACAATGGAGTATTGCTTGGCAATCAAAAAGAATGAAATCTTGCCATTCGCAACTATGTGGGTGGAACTGGAGGGTATTATGCTAAGCAAAATTAGTCAGAGAAAGACAAATATCATATGGCTTCACTCATATGAGGACTTTAAGACACAGAACAGAGGAACACAAAGGAAGGGAAGCAAAAATAATATAAAAACGGGGTGGGGGAAACAAAACATGAGAGACTCTTAAATATGGAGAACAAACAGAGGGTTGCTGGAGGGATTGTGGGAGGGGGGATGATCTAAATGGGTAAGGGGCATTAAGGAATCTATTCCTGAAGTCATTGTTGCACTATATACTAAATAACGTGGATGTAAATTAAAAAAAAAAAAAAGAGTGGCAAAATGTTTGGCATTTAGTTCAAAAAAGGTCAATTTGGTAAAAAAAAATTTAAATCAGAGTTGGCATAAAACCAAAACCAACAACAAAAACAATTATAAAGACACTGCTTTCAAATATAGTTTGAAAAAAAATGACATGGTGTGTTTAAGTGCTTTTGTCTTGTTATATAATACAATAGTTGTGTATAGCACTGACGTGGTATAAACTGATTCTGTGGTTATCAAAAACATCTTTACTTCAGCATTTAATCACCTGCAAAGACTCATTGTTGCTTTTTATTCCTCTTCATCTCAAAGGGTGGCCCTATGTAGGGATGCCTTATGTAGACAAATAAAAGACCTATAAACAACAACTAAATAATGTTCAAGTGAAGTTTTTTATGAATTTTACAACATATTTATTAATTTAAAAAATCTTAACATTTACTGAATATTATGTGCTGTGCAGTATTTTAAAGTACTTTGATCTTCAAAACAGAGGAAACTGAGGAAGAAAGATTATGTGATTTCATCAATATTACCAAAGTGAAGACATACATTTGCGCATTCTGCTCTAAAGCCCGTGTTCTAAAGCTCTGCACTATATGCTTTTTTTTTAATAAATACAGAACCAATCTTGTAATTATTCGCATTCTATTTGTTTTAATATATCGGTTTTTAACAGCGATTCAAACAGTTACACTTGTCTGGATTCATTTACATTCAGCAAAAATGTTAAATTATTTAAAAATGGTTTTGTGATGTTTACCTTTGGCTCACTCTACAGTATAACACCTGGTTTCAAGTGTGATACTTACTATTTGACCAGGATTTAAAATTTGTGTTTTTTAAAAAAAAATAAATGCCAAACCAATCTCTAATTCTTAATTCCATCAGTGCCCCTACCCCATATAAAAGAAAAGCAGCATAAACTGGCATAAAGACTAAACACATAGAATACTTTAGAAGAAGATTTTTTGGGTTTCATTTTTCTAACTATATTCAGTTTGGGACAGAAAATAACCACGTTTTATTCCCCCCTGCAATCATCTTATCTTAGTAGAATGAACAACGAACTTCTAACGTAGTAGAATGTACTCCAATTATCACTTATAAATAACATAATTTTTGAATGAATATAATTATGAAGAGACAAAAATGAAGGAAGAACAATGACAGAAATAAGTTGGGAGTCAGTTTCAGAGGGATTTGAGACTGAAAAGCCTCCCTTTACCTCAAAATACTGGAATTCTGTTTCACTCAATCCACTCTACTATCCCACTCAGCCTCTCAGAAGAAAGACTTTTTTTTTTTTTTTTTTAAAGATGTTGCTACTTTCTTTTAAGGGCAGGAGTCTCACATTTGCAAAACACCAACAACGGTATCATACGGTGATAAACAAATACGTGAAAACAAATATTAAGAAAGAAGCAATCATAAATTGTAAAAGCCTCTGGGTTACAGATTTAGTCCTTTTGGATTTTATTTTCTCCTTGCAGTTTAGAACCCACAGCCTACCATTTCAACTATGAATTCATAATCCCATGTTCTCTTCCACTGCCTGACTTTCAGTAACCTCCAATTTCCCTTTTCCTTCTAGGCTAAGTGTTATGGTAAAAATTGTGGTATGCCTTGTTATAAAACCACATCGTTTCAGTGTTCCCCCAGTGCTCCTTCCATACTCTCAAATCCTTTCAGCCTCCTCTTGCTGTTAATCTAATTCTTCATATTTATTGTTCCAAATCTTTCCCACTCATCTAACTTCTCCTTCCTTAGAGGTTAGAGGTATTGCTATTTCTTTTTAAGGTTAACCTGTTTTAATAATTCCAAATGCTCTCACCCATACATCTAAGAACAAAAGTGGGTTTATACTATAATACACCTTTTTATTCCTAAAACAAAAGAAATAAAATAGAGATCCTGATTGGAATTGTAACCCTTATGTATTAAGCAAGTCACACTTTCTTTAAAAACAAAACCAAGAAAGGCAAAGATGTTACAAAATTAGAGGCACTAGTCAGAATCTAAAGCACCAAGTAGATGAAGACAGATTGTTAAAAGGACGAGTTCTATCACTGAAAGCTGATGTTCTGGTTGCTTGAAAGCAATCATCAATTCTTAAAAGAATCATCAATATTTATGACTTCATGAATACCTCTTTTACATCAGATTTTAAAAGAATAAAATCTTGCCATTTGCAATGACATGGGTGGAATTAGAGTGTATTATGCTAAGTGAAATAAGTCAGAGAAGGACAAATACCATATGATTTTACTTATATGTGGAATTTAAGAAACAGCAGATGAACATCGGGGAAAGAAAAAAAAAGAGAGGGAGGCAAACCATAAGAGACTTTAACTATAGAGAAAAAACAGTGTTGATGGAGGGGTGGTGGGTGGGGAGATGGGCTAAATGGATGATGGGTATTAAGGAGGGCACTTGTTGGGATGAGCACTGGGTGTCATATGTAAGTGATAAATCACTAAATTCTACTCCTGAAACTAATATTACACTATATGTTAACTAACTAGTATTGAACATTAGAAGAACAAACAAATCAGATTTAGGATAGAAGTTTTAAGTTTGTAACTAGGCTATAAAAGTATAACTTTTTTTTAAATTTTTTTTTTTTAACGTTTATTTATTTTTGGGACAGAGAGAGACAGAGCATGAACGGGGGAGGGGCAGAGAGAGAGGGAGACACAGAATCGGAAACAGGCTCCAGGCTCCGAGCCATCAGCCCAGAGCCCGACGCGGGGCTCGCACTCACGGACCGCGAGATCGTGACCTGGCTGAAGTCGGACGCTTAACCGACTGCGCCACCCAGGCGCCCCTATAAAAGTATAACTATGAAAATTTGGAAATTCTACCTTCTTATGCTATTATATTTCTTTTCCGTATTAAATTTGAAGAGATAAACATGGCAGTTATATCTAATAGAACTATGCAAATATAAAAACCATCCTTGTTAGAATTAATTTGCCTTTAAAGTTAACTCTTTATGGGGCGCTTGGGTGGCTCAGTCGGTTGGGCGTCCAACTTTGGCTCAGGTCATGATCTCACAGCTTGTAAGTTCGAGCTCCGCGTTGGGCTCTATGCTGACAGCTCAGAGCCTGGAGCCTGTTTCAGATTCTGTGTCTCCCTCCCTCTCTGTCCCTAACCCACTTGCATTCTGTCTCTGTCTCTCTCAAAAAAAATAGTCTATGGCCATACCACCCTGAACACTCCTGATCTTGTCTCTCAAAAAAAAAAAAAAAAAACATTAAAAAAATAAAAAAAATAAAGTTAACTCTTTATCATTAATTTCTTACTAAGGTCTATAATGAGATTTTGTCTCAGAGCAAAGTTAACAGTATTTATGAATATGACAATTTTTAAAAAAGCTATGAAAATGCCACTCATATAACAATGCTTAGGAGTTGTTTATTGTTTTGTACAATAATAGCTTCTTGTTTTATACACTGTGCTTTTTGTCAAATCAGTGACTTGGATGATATTTCTCTTTGCAGTTCTGATTTAACCACTGTGGTGCAATTCTTTTGAAATGACATGCCCATTAAGTTATCAATCAACCATTTAGATGAAGTGGAGGAAAAAGACTGCTCTTCATTATTTATGGCACTAAAGAATCTGTAGGAATCTGGTTTTGTAAATAAGGTCAAGTATGTGGGCTTATTACACTTCTCATGGAAGAAATACTTTGAAAAACAGTATATCTACATAAAGCCACCTTATCTTATAATGAAGTATAATAGTTGTTTTAATTTTAGTTGAATGGTGATATAGTGAAAATGACTACAAGTTTTCTGCCCACTGACGCGAAGTCCATAGTTATGTTGTAAAGTTATGATCCTCTCCTCTCAGCACGTTTTGCACCTGCATTTTATGCAAGATGTGCTGTGCCCTACTTGTGGCAAACCTGCACAGACCTGACTGATTTGCCAAACTGACAGCTGCTTACTTTCAGGAAACCACACTCTGGTTCTTGGTGTGTGTCACATCCTCCCTGAGTACCACTAATCTTTGATTACTTAACTCCAACTCCAATAATTCACAATCCTTGACTCACACAGAACAGTCTGCTTTATAAAATAATCCCTTAAGTCAATTTAGTTTAATTCAATAAATAAGAATTGAATGCATACCATGAGGGGGTACACAAAATAAATTATCTGTACTCCCTGCCATTAAGCTATTTAATATTTAAGGAAGGATATGTACTCAAATCATCATATTAAAAAACTGCTGCCCTCTCCTTACTAATTAAAATGACTTGCAATTTTATAACAGATTCATAGTTTCTTTTTGTTTTTCTGAGCACTACTTCTCAGCTCAGACAACTCTTCAGATTTCTAGACTTGTGTGCTCAACTGCATATTCAGCATTTCCATGTAGATATCTTATGGGAAACTCAAACTCAACATGTTCTGTACCAAACTCATAATCATATGTCCTAAAATTGGCCCTCCTCCAGGGTCTCCTACCTCAGAGAATGGCACAACAGAGAAGTGCAAGCAAGAAGCCTGCGGGTCATTCTAGATGTCTTCACCTCCTTTGACCCATTTGGTCTACTTTTGCTGGCTGATTTCCCTCTGAGTTTATGTTAGAACTCCTCAGGGACTTATGTGTAGGCCATCTTCTCATCTTATTCTACCATCTCTCCTGTTGAAGATTTCATGTACTCTAACGATTTTATTAATGCTTACATGGTTTTATATGATTCAGCTCTCACTTTTTAAATCACATCCTGGCCAAGAGAAAATTATTAGCAAAATACTTTTTAATCTCTTCAGAAAAAAAAAAATCCCTGTAGTTTTAATTTGATTTCTGCCCATTTTTAAATGGAGTCCCTGCCCCATCTTTATTTGCTTATTAGCCATTTGTTCAATAAGCTTATTAAACACACATATTCCAAGCCTTTGAGCCTCACAAAAACATCATTACATGGGTGTTGTTAGACTCTAGAGGTCAAGTGACTTTCCTAGAATCAGACAAGCAGCCAGGATTTGAAGGCAGGAGACTTCTGACTATAAATCTGAGCTCTTTCCAATAAACTGCAATGCAAACCTTAGCTCAAAAGAACTGAACCAGGCATTAAAAAGAAAGCAAATATGTTAAATAAATTCATTATAAGGTGTGATTATATGATACACCTTAGGAAATTTACTTTTTAAGAGATGAAATTTGTAAGTCCATAATTAATTTACCTTTTCCTCTCTTCTTTCCACAAAGAATTTGAATTTACTTACAGTACAAACAAATGAAATAGCAATAAAAAAAAATAGAGAACTGGAAGGTGGGATGGGTGAGAAAGAACTGAGAAACTAGACTGGGGAAATATATGTTACCACAATTACTAAACCCGAACCTCAAATTTGGCTCTACCTCCAAGGAAGTCAAAGCAAAAGAAGGGGCACAGTCAAGTAATTCTCACTTCCTTTAGGTCTCTGCTCAAATGTCAACTCAGTGAGCCTTTCCATGATCCCCTTATTTAAAACAATAACCCTCCTCCATGACCACACTCCCTACACCTTCCCTTTTATTTTTTCCATAGCACTTATAACCCAGTGATGTACTTGTTCATTTATTCATTCTCTCGCCTCCTACTACAATGCAAGATTAATGAAGAGAGCAATTTGAGGCTGTTTCGTTTGTTTGTGTCCTGGGTGCCTAGAGCATTGCCTAGAAAATAGTAGGCGCTCAATAAATTTTTTGAATGAATGAATGAGTAAAAAGCTATTGAGAAAGCATATGCTAGCCAGAAAAATAAGGAACAAATACTACAGAAAACTGTCTATAATACAATAACTATAATCAGTTGTTAAAGTAATTGCTTTTAATATGATACAAATGAAGAAAGAAAATATCTTCGGTATATGGCCAGGTTGTTAAAGCAACTGAAGTCTTAAAACAGTATCAAGTATAGGGTGTCCGATGACAGATTTCCAAATAGTGAATCATTTAAACTCCAAAAGGAAAATATTATTATCCAGAAATGGCAGAATCATTTATCCTTTTAATTATATTACTATTAAATAGACTATGTACACATATTGAATAATGAAGAATAATGAAGAATAATGAAGAAGTTTGGTATTTAATTTTTTAATTTATTCTCCAGTGTTTTATACTGGGTAATTTTATTGATACCAAGGATGGTCACACTAAATGGTTAACTCTCTATGAAGAAATTACTTTGTTGTTTCCCTTCTTTAAATTTAAAACTTAAATTAATGTACTTCTACACTCCTGTGAAACTTTTTTTTTTTAATTTTTTTTTTCAACGTTTATTTATTTTTGGGACAGAGAGAGACAGAGCATGAACGGGGGAGGGGCAGAGAGAGAGGGAGACACAGAATCGGAAACAGGCTCCAGACTCTGAGCCATCAGCCCAGAGCCCGACGCGGGGCTCGAACTCACGGACCGCGAGATCGTGACCTGGCTGAAGTTGGACGCTTAACCGACTGTGCCACCCAGGCGCCCCTCCTGTGAAACTCTTAAGTTGACAAAGTTGTCTTTGAAACCAATAACCATTCAATAAGTGCTAGGATGATAGGAACAAGAGCTGGAATTTGTGTGCTAAATAAAAACTAGGCATAAATGTGAAAGCAGCAATCTTGTTCTCATCAAAAATTTTCAGTAGTTATCTTGGGGGACCTGAATGGCTCAGTTGGTTAAATGGCAGACTCTTGATTCAGCTCAGGTAATGATCTCTTGGTTTGAGAGATCAAGCCCTGTATTAGGCTCCACACTGACAGTGCACGGAGGCTGCTTGGGATTCTCTCTCTCCTTCTCTCTCTGCCCCTGCCCCATTCGTGCTCCCTCTCTCTCAGAATAAATAAATAAACTTAAAATTTTTTTCAGTAGTTATCTTAGAATCTGGTAATTTTAGCTATATAACCCAACAGAAAGAACTTCAAATATAAATCAATCTTTGCTTTTCACATACATATAAATCAGGTATTTTCATATGTATATTGAATGTATATATACAGTATTACCATGGAAAAAGATTAGAATTAATATTTTCCAGCAGCACGAGACATTATAAAAGGAGAGACCAAATACTCTCACTATCCAAAATTAATCTACTCCATAAAGCAAATTTTAGAAATTACTTTCTTTATTACTATAGCGAAATTAAGAATAAACAAAAAAATTTATAGAAACTATGCGTTGTTTAGACTATTGTTTAACCTTCATAGCTTTTGAGCTATTTTATATCTATAAATTACTGATAACCAAAAGCAATTAAAAATAATTCTTATCTATAGATACACAAATTAATTCTGTTCCTGTGGAGTTTTAATTGTCTTCCCTCCCCTGCCTACGGGAAAAAGGCAGTTTCATGTCCATTTGTAAGTTTATTTCAACATATCTTTTCCCCGTAAACACTTTCAATTCTTTGATTTCACCTGTGAATCAAACAGGTGAAACATTTGCTTGGGTCCCTCATTAATGATGAGTTAAGTAAAGTCCTTAACGTGATCACTTTATATTTAATGACCACTATATTTTACCTTTTTTTTTTTTTTTGAAAATTATCCTTTAACAATGCCATTATTGAAATGACTGATCTGAATTTTAATTTATGTTAGTTCTGGGTATTATCTTTTATCTTTTATATGCTGAGCTCAAGAAAAATTAAAAATAAATTTGCAAATTTAGACTAATTACATAAGTCAATACCAGTTAGTATTCTAATTTCCTGTGTTCATTAGCCTTTCACTTTCTTGATAGTGTGGTGGTCTTAAAATACAGCATATTAAGGAACATGATCTTTGCCTAAATTCTTACAAGTATTTTACCAGGATTCTTAGTTCAGTGCACGATTAATACTACTAGTTTCTTTTCTGTTGATTCTGACAATAGAGTATGTTTCTGTTATATATAAAGTCCTCTCTCTTTCGAAATGAAGTCTTGTCATAATTGCCCCTAGGAAGCCACATTACTTCAGCAAAGACATCAATTGAGTTTTTACCAGCAGCGTTGTTTTCGGTAGAAGTTTTTATAGACTCTGTACTATACCTTAGGGATGCCAAAATAATTGAAGCATTTGCCATATAATGTGATCTCTGCTCTCATGTTTTTCTGTGAGCCAATGGGGGCGGGGAGTGGAAAGCAGCAGAGAATAAACACTTTAACAGACAAATTATTAACACAATTTCAAATAGTGAGAAGAGCTATAAGGAACATACAACAGAATAGTGGAATAGAGGAAATTGGGTTGGGTCAGAGGTTCTTTGTACACGGCAAGCAGAGCTGGGATCTTGGAGAGGTAACAGGTTGATGACATAAGATCTGTCAAAGGAAGATTTGGGGCAAAGAGTCCAGGCAAAGGCCATGAGACAGAATTAAGGTGGCTATGATCTTGATCTTGACTTGTGATCCATGTTAGAAATGTATTTTATACCTTGACCCAGTACATATAAAGTTCTACAAAAGGACGTGCATAGTATGTGTGATAGATTCTAACACTTTTTAAAATCTATCTTATCCTGTTCACAATCCACTGAATTGATTTCATGGCCCAACGCTAGCTTGGTGGTTAAGAACTCAGGCTTTAAACATGGGTTTGAATCTCAAGTCTGCAACTTACTAGCTGTGATACTTTGAATATGTTACTTAACCTCCCTGTGCTAAGGTTTTTACATAGTTAAAGTGGGGGCAATAATAGTATGTACTAGTGAGGTTTGATACAAGATTTCCCTCCAGAAAGACTGAATCAATTTATACTTTTATTCTTAGGTCATATGTCATTTCTTTAAACCCACACCATTTACTTTTTTAATCTTTAACAACTTGGTTAGTGAAAAATAATTCCTAATAGTTTTAAATTGCATTTATTGTATTTCTAATGAGACAATACATTTTCCTGCTCCTTAGACATTACATATAATTGCAGTTTTTATTTCCTACAAAATGTACACAAAATTACATTAAATACAAGCATTTACTAACCATATAAAACTTCACCTAACTGCAGCATATTATAATTTATAACATGTTTATTATTAGATTTATAACTTATTTACCATTTCTAACTAACTGCAAAGTTATAGCGTTTATTTACACTTATCTCCTACTAAATTATATAGAACCAATAAAGGAAAAAAAAACTTTTTGAGGAGATAAAAATCAATGAGAATATCAGCTAGATCTTCTTTGTTTTATTTTAAGTTGGTTTGATTTATTAAGGTATAATTTACATACAGTTCAATCCACCCTTTTTAATGTACGGTACTATAAATTGTTTTTTAAAATTATTATTGAAGTATAATTGACACACATATTAGTTTCAGGTTTACTACCGGGTAGTTCTTGAATTAGTCTATTAAATTATTATAAACTGAAAAGTACTAAAATTTGTATTCATTTTCATTTTAACAAATGGAATCCAATATTTTATTTTATTACTTACTTTATTAAGTTTTTAAATTTTAGTTCCAGTATAGTTAACACTCAGTGTTATATTAATTTCCGGAGTACAATATAGTGATTTAACACATCTGTACATTACTCAGTGCTTATCGTGATAAGTGTAGTCTTTAATCCCGATCACCCATGTCACCCATCCGCCACCCACCTCTGGTAACCATCAGTTTGTTCTCTATAGTCAAGAGTTAGGGTCCATTATGTTAAATCATAGTTGCAAACATACCCAAATGAAACCATCAAGTATTCAAAAAGATAACACACAATTTCAGCCAAAGCTATCAAACATATTTAAAAAGTTGCTTAAGGCTGGCTCAATCAGTAAGTCAGTAGAGCATGTGACTCTTGATCTCAGGATGGTGAATTTGAGCCCCTCCTTGGGGGAAGAAATTACTTAAAAAAAAGTTGCCTATTGTGAGGAAGAGAATGGTTACATAAAGAAAAAAATTAAGAAGAAAAGGGCTGTGCATGAACATGAGATAGTATTAGGCGATGAAGTAAAGAAAATGATTAATTCAAGCTGCAGGGTAAAAATTTCTATGTTTTGTGCTTTTCTTAAAATCTACGTATTTTTTAAGTTATGAACTACCTAGTGACAATGAATACCTTGTATGTACAGGGCGGTATGCTAGATGTTACCACAAGATAGAATAGCTTGTCTATTGAAAGTAGCCAAAATCAAACATCTTTCCTTAAAAATGATTTTCCTTTTTAATTCTCAACTGCAGAAGTGACAATAGGTTCTGTTACATGTTATTACTTCTGAGCACCATGGAATCAGGAATTCTGAACTCAATCAGACTGATGAAATCTGCTGGTCATGGGAAGCAGATGTAAGTTCCCTGCCTCTTTGGATGGTCTGCATATGTTCAAGTAAAATTTTGAGCAAGAAGATAAAACAACAAAAATCATTTTTTTCAGATTAGTTGAAAAAGAGAATTAAAAAAAATCTCAGAGATGTTAGAAAATATTATATCAAAGAGAATATAGTAAAATCCACAAATAGAAATTTAATTTCCTTAACACTTTGTTTAGATACTAAGTATTAATAATAATTTTATTATTACTGTATATAATTTTATTATTTATTTTACATATATTATACAATATGATATATTATAAATTTTATTAATCAATTTTAATATAATTTTATTTAATAATTTCACTTTCCATAAGGTTCAAAGCATTTGCACTGTGTTTTCTTGTTGTTCAGAACTCTGATAAGCTATAGTTGATGCTGTAAGAAAACAGCAAGAACAAATAAAGCCAATCATTTCCTCCTTTGCCAAGATAAAGTGTAGCTGCCCATGAAGTTAGATGGAGAAAAAACGCTGGATATGGGGAAAAAAAATAGATCAGAAGATGGAAAATGTCTTTTGCATCACGTTAACTTGAAAGTCAGTTTCGCTGCTGGAATGAAACTACTCTTTGCTTGTCTTATTTATCATTTCCCTTAAACACACACACACACACACACACACACACACACACACCCCGTCACACACACAATATTCTTACTGAACTAAAATATGACCAATAGGGACTCCTAAGGTTTTTGAAGGCTGCTACAGCAAGATAAGATTGCAATTCCAGAGAAGGCAGAAAAGGAAGATAGTGTCCTAAGGCTTAAAGAAGGTGGAAATAAAGATAAAGAGTTTCTACTTAGGCCTCTCAGGACAAGGTTAATGTCATAGAACTTCTAGTTTTTCCCTTTATTCTTGCTTTACCACTTCTATTGAATAGGAAATTGAGAATAACTTGAATAGAGGAAGGTGGATACTCTTTTTCCCAGGAAGGACCAATGAGTCACAATAGGAAAAAAAAGAAGTCAACTGAAGAGCTATACCAAAAGCAATGTAATTTAGGTTGGCGGGTAATTTATTTTTAGAGAAATTAAACAGTTAATTTATTTGATTTTTAGATTAGTAACTCTTAATACTTTATTCAATATCTAAGTAATATTTATTATGTAAACCTGAATATTATATATACTAAAAATATAGTTTTATGATGTGGTTTGGTTAGAGGAATAAGAAGGGAACCAGAGAAAAATGAGAGGAAAGGTGGGGATAAAATAGGGAGCTAATATTCACTGAGGGTCTATTACATGCTAGGTATTTTGTGAACAAAATGTTACCAAATCCTCATAAGAACTTCAAGAAGTAGGTGGCATTATATCTGTTACAATGAGGAAATTGTCTCTGAGGGACTAAGGAATGATAAGGCTAGTAAAATAGTAAAGTCAGAATTCACAGTTAGAACTGTCCTACTCCACAACCTTTTTCATTGTTCCATAACACTGAGCTTCTACAGAGGAGAGGAGGTAGTAGAGAGATGTACAGAGAAAAAGAGAAAGTGGCTGAGATGGCTACAGATGTATAAGAGACAATGGGAGAATGAGACACTCGATATGGACAGACAGAAAGGAGATGAGTGGTAGGAAAGGGTCAGAGAAAGGATGTGAAAAAAGAGAGAGCAAAATGGAGAAAGTTGTTTAAGAGAAGTTGTTGGAAGAAGAGATAAGAGAAATAATCAGGGGCCACCTGTTTGGCATGCAGGCTTCGATATTTGGAATATCTCTTAGCAGAGTAATTATTCTTGACAACTGAAACTACTATAACCCTAATACAGTTTAAGAGGGGTTTCTCACCTTTGGCACTATTGACGTTTGGGTCACATAATGCTTTGTTGTAAGTGGCTGTTCTGTGCATTATAGGATGTTTAGCAGCATCCCTGGACTATTTCAATTAGAAATAGTAGTAGCCCTCTAGTCTTAACAATGAAAAATGTCTACAGACATTGCCAAATGTCCCCTACAAGCAAAACTGCTCCAGTTAAAAACTACTGATTTAGAGGTTTCACTCTGAATAATGATAAAAAATTAACAAAAGATGCCTACCATATGCAAAATTATTCCCTGAGTTACTCTAGTGACTGGATGTCCTTGGACACAAGATTAGGTTAAGTTTATGGCTGAATTCACTAAACTCATAAACACTTAATATAGTTCTTGCTTGAAAACTGCTTTTAAAAGTGTGAAAGAGAACAGATCTTGCTACTCAAAGCATGCTCCCTTCACCAACGATGTCAGCATCATCTGGGGGCTTATTAGGAAGCACCTCAGGCCTCACCTCAGATTTACTTTACCAGAACCTGCATTTTCATGAGAGGCATAGCTATGTCCGTGGCTTTTCTTGATGGTGATTCCTGACTCATGGCCCTGTCAATCTTGGGAGAATATCATTCAGTTTCTTCAATCCTTCTCCCCAGCGTCACCCCCACCCAGTTAACCGAACCGCTTTCTAGGACACACCATTCAGTGAGACGTGGTGGTGAAGTCTGGCTCTAAATCTTCATGATTGAGGGATTCTTGCACAACACAAAGTTAGGGCGGGCCACGGGGGTGCAGCCACTCTGCAGCTGATCTGCTGCCTCACCGAGTGCCTCACCCCAAAGCTGCACTGGGGTCCGTAACTGCTTTCCTTTTCCCCAGATGCTCCTCCAGCTTCTCCAACTCCTCGTCCAGATGTGTGAGTTTAGTCGCTTGAGAAAAGGCCCTAGCTCTAGCAGGTCACCCACATTGGCAAGGTTGGACACAGTGAAAGCCAAGGTTCCAGTTTTCCTGGAGTTTCAGTGCACACTTATGGGTCCAGGCTGCTCCCGCTTCTCCCCATTATTTATATCCATCTTTTCTTCCTTACTGCCTGCCCAGTGGACTTCAATAACTTGTCATGTCATATTCATATTCATGTCATATTCAGACATGATTCAAAAGACTTACAGACTGCTTAACCAGTTCCCACAATTGCTTAAGACCAAATTCCTCTGTTAAATAAATAAGACACATATAAAGAAATAATTTAAAGTGTGAAAAGCAGTAGGTATGAACAAATATCTAGTTTGAACTCCACAGTGTAAGGGAGAGGAGCAGAGTTATCAGAGACTGTTCTCCCACTGTGTGGGAAGCCTCTTTGCATATAAGAAAAAACACTGGCTTGGGAATTGGAGACCTGGGTACTGGTCTTGTCCAGTACTAGTTAGTTGTGGGATCTATTACAAATGACTGGTTTGGGGGACAACTGTTGTCTTCTCACACCTCACCAAGAGTTCAAATATACCCTTCTAGGGAATAGTTAAATAACTTTCTTACATGTATCTATTACTGCTACTCTGTTGAAGGGCAAATATGGTGAATACTGTAGACCGACTTGCTTATCCTCTATTCCCTTGCCACTCAAAGTGTGGCATGTGGACATAGCATCAGCATCACTTGGGTGCTTGTTAGACATGCATAATCTTAGGCCTCACCCAGAGCAAAGAAATCACAATCTGCATTCAACAAGAGATGATCTGAATACACATTAAAACTCAGGAGCAACTTCCTCCTAGGGTGACTTTCTAAATGCAGAGGCTAGAAAAATTGAAAACAACATTTCTTAGATTTCTTTTCAGTGTGGGTTCCAGTTGAAAATTAGGTCCCAAAGCTAACATTTACATGGTTATTATGTGCTAAGGACTGCTTTAAGCACTTTCCACACATTATTAACTCATGTAATCCTCCCAACAATCCTATAAGATTGATACAACTATTATTCCTTTTATACAGATGAAGAAACTGAAGCCTGGAGAGGATAATTAACTTGCCCAAAGCTATAGTTAGTAAGTGGCAAAGTTAGGATTCAAACCCAGGTATTCTGGGTCTAGAATCTGTCCTGTTGGCCATAGTTTTAATAGATCAAAGAGAAAGCATAAGGCTTCTTTCTGCTGAAGTTGTTTTTTTTTTTTTTTTAACAGATAATCCTGTCGCACAAACTCTGGCAAATACTTAAGTGCTTTTATAAAGATTTCTTCATTTATTCACCTACATATCTATGAACCAGTATTGATCTGAAAGTTCTAGGCATCAGAAAGGCAAGAAATAGAAATGAAACATTACTATTTGAAAGGAAGCAAAATCAACCTTATCTATAGACTGGATGATTATATACCTAGAAGATGCAAAAGAATGAAGTCTAAGAGATACTAGTATTTATTAGCATTAGAATTAATAAAATAATTTAGGAAAGTAGCTAATTAAAAACTAAATATATATAACCAGTAGCTAGAAACCAGCAGCAAAAGAATGATTTGTGGGAAAAAAATCCCATTCACAATACCAACAAAAATATAAGTTTAATATAGATTTTAGTATTTATAACTACTATATAGGATTGTAAAGCCAGGGAGAAATTGGAATATTCAATGACTGGGAGAAAAAACAGATTAGCTCCGTACCTCACAGAACACATAAAGTTATTCTAAACAGAATAAGCACATAGAAATAGAAAAATAAAATCATTGATACACACATACACACATGAAAATATTGGTGGATATTTAACTGATTGTAGGATTAGAAAGAATGTTCTAAACAGATATAGACATGTATATATTATGTGTGTGTGTGTGTGTGTGTGTGTGTGATTGATGTGTATGAAATTACTAAAATAAATTCCTTTAGCTAATAAAAATTTAAAGCATTTCTAAATCAAAAAAATCATAAACAAAATTATAAAGTAAATTGTAAACAGAGAAAATATTTTTAATCAATGTGAAATAAGAGATTAATACCTTATAATAGTGTCAAAAAAGTTCAAAGAACGTGATTAAAAAGAAATAAAACTGCTCAATAAATATATGAAAGGTTTAGTAAACCTCTCTAGCAAGATCTTACAACATAAGATAATTTTGGCCTACTCACTTGGCAAAGATTAATCCATAAATTATACTATTCATTACAGGCATGGATGGTTTCCAATCAGTGCTCTCACACACCAATACTGGAAGTGTACATTGGTGTGACCTTTCTTGAATGCAACCTTTTAGAATGTTACAAGAAGCTTCAAAGAGTTTGACTCATTGACCTACTTCTTCCATTTCTAGGAATCTATTGCACGTTAGAATGTTGAAGATTTACAAGCAAAGATTTTCATTGCAGCATTTTTATAGAAGAAAGTTTAAAACAACTTAAAAGCACAGTAGTTGAGAAGTGGACTCTTAGACAGCCCTAAAAATAGTTTTTACAAATAATTTTTGATAACATGGGAAAATTACACAGCATGCTAACTTGTTGAAACAAGAAAGCAAATTCAATTACACTAAAACATGCTAAAAAATATATGTGTGTATATATACGAGTATGGTAATATGTGAGAGAAAAAGAGAGAGGTAAATGTACTAATCCCAAATGTTTGAGATATATATTTTTTTAGTGTTTGATATTTTTTAACAAAATGTTACTCGGACTGGGATGTTAAATGTTTTTGTCTTCTTCCTTAGATTTTTTTTTATATTCCTACATTTCCCAGAGTACATTACTTTCACAATCATAAAGAAAGATCTTAGAGCTAAAGATGTTTCTAAAGTCAGTTGGAGGATAATGGGATCTCTATGTTCTAGGAGGTAAGCAGGGCCATCTTAGGTTATTCAGGTTGTGAACTGCCACATCTGAAAGCAGATGCTATTCACGCTGTAAGCATCTAATAAAAGGACTGGAGATGTTCGGCCTTTCAGCTATGCAGCAGATCAGAGACTCTCTTATAAAAAGCCACCTGACGTTCACCGTCATTAACATACTTGAATCATCTTTCGTGCGCAAAATGAACACACGTGGGATAGTTACACCATGTCCCTTTAACCCCTCGGGCATTTTGCCTCTCTCCCTTGCTTATCTCTTAGATGCCTGACTCCTACTTCAAGCTTGACACAGTTGCTTCATCTAAAGGACTCATTTTATTCTTTCCAGTGGAGGCCTCCTTTGTCAATCATCCTACCTGGAGAGACTCAGGCCAGAAGGACAGAGGAAACTTAGTTTCCTCTCAGGTAAAGCGGCATTTAAGGACAAATAGTAAAAAAAAAAAAATAAATAAATAAAAAAAAATGCTGGGACAATATCTTAGTTATTAGGAAAATATCTATATTAATACCAGTATTTCAGTATTACATGTAATAATGCCAAGATATAGATAACATTCTGAGCTGGTATCACAGGATGAGCCAAAGATAGGATTTGTATGGCTAAAGGTGCTACAAGAGCCTTCCAACTGAGGGAAGGGCATGAGCCTTTCAGCCAGAAGTGGAAAGAAAAAACAGTGAAGGAAAGGATGCATGTGGAGGAACCTTTAGCCTGGGGAATAGCTAATGGAAGAAATCTGCTTCATCAAATTATCAAGTAAGGGCGAAACTCTGTGAGGAAAATAGAGACAGGAAGGAATTTCATACAAAAAAATTAGGGACTGAAAAAACTCACTGAAAGAGCTGAAAGAGCAATCAGGCGCCTTCTGGAGGTACTGTGTTCAAGAGCACACACACCACCACGGCCTTGATCCAGATAGAAAGGCGCCTCCATGGTGACTGCTGCCGCCACAGCCACTGATGCTGCCAATTGTCTGTCCCTCAACAGCCATAGGACTAGGACCGTGGAACACCAAGTGAGTGTGCTAAGCAGAAAAGACACCAGGAAGGTGGCCTCTGCCTCATTTCCAGCTAATTAGTTTTGGTTTTGTTTCTGTTCATATCATTGTTTCTGTGGAAAAATTCATTTTCAATTCCAAATCACTAGTTTACAAACCAAATTTTCAAAAAATTCTGTTTGTAATTTGGAGTCCATGTGCCCTGAAAATAGCAAACACATACCATCCCCTAAAGAAAAACTAAATGAAACAACTTCTTAGGATATGTTTTATAGTCACAGAAATGATTTATCTCTCCCTCAAGTTTTTTTTTTAAGTTTATTTATTTTTGAGAGAAAGAGAGACAAAACGTGAGCAGGGGAGGGGCAGAGAGAGAGGGAGACACAGAATCTGAATCAGGCTCCAGGCTCTGAGCTGTCAGCACAGAGCCCGATGTGGGGCTCGAACTCATGGACCATGAGATCATGACCTGAGCCGAAATCAAGAGTCAGATGCTTAACAGACTGAGCCACCAGGCGCCCCATCCCTCAGGTATTTTTATATTGGTGGTTACCATTATTAAAAGGGAATGCATAAAAATTTAAATTTCATTGGCAGGACTTGAGAAAAAAAAAAAAAGAAAACAAGCTTGGCAATCATATTATCAATAAATGATTTATCACAAAAGCTTGCTTCTTACACCAATGGGTTGTGTTGCCCCAATTTTTCATTCATTTTTGGTGTCTTGATAAGAAGTTGTTTTTTTTGGTGCTGATATAGGGGTAAGTGCATATCTCAAGTTAATTTTCAATTACTAGGTATGTAGGCTTACAGTACAGAAATATATCATCTAATAAAATATAATATTTCCAGGGGCACCTGGGTGGTTCAGTCAGTTAAGCATTCAACTTCGGCTCAGGTCATGATCTCACTGTTTGTGGGTTCACACCCCATGTAGGGCTCTCGTGCTGACAGCTCAGAGTCTGGAGTCTGCTTCGGATTCTTTGTCTCCTGCTCTCTCTGCCTCTTCTCTGCTCACACTCTGTCTCCCTCACTGTCTCAAAAATAAATAAACATTAAAAATAAGAGTAATATTTTCTTTTCTTTTTTTTTTTTTTAAATTTTTTTTCAACATTTTATTTATTTTTGGGACAGAGAGAGACAGAGCATGAACGGGGGAGGGGCAGAGAGAGAGGGAGACACAGAGTTGGAAACAGGCTCCAGGCTCTGAGCCATCAGCCCAGAGCCCGACGCGGGGCTCGAACTCACGGAGCGCGAGATCGTGACCTGGCTGAAGTCGGACGCTCAACCGACTGCGCCACCCAGGCGCCCCAAGAGTAATATTTTCAAACATTTCAAAGGAGTACAGGAAAGCAAATTTCCATGACAGGCAATGACAGAAGCAGGTATGCAAAGTGGTAAGATACATGTTTTCTAGGCTACATGTTTTGGGTTTTTTTTTTGGTTTGTTTCATCCTTTTTCTTTGTACCATAAGCAATTTTGGTAAGACCAGAGATACAGAGATACTGATGACGTGAAATCCACAGAAGTGTAAATGAAGTAATGTTTGACACGCTCCCTTATAATCATTTGAAAATTTACTTTGAGAACCTCAGTCAAATGTACCTGCCTTAGCACCGCCACCAATGGAGTTCCTGTTGCTGTTTTCTTCACTTTTCCAGATGAACAACTAAGGCAAGAGGAAACCAAACCCGTTAGCTACTGAGTCATGGTACGGTTAGAGGGGGGCACTAGGAAGGGAATCAGGAAGATCTCCTAGCGACCAATTATTTGCTTCAGTCACCATGCCATCTCTTATATTGGCATTAGGATGAAAAATTGCACTTCCACATGGTGAGCAAGACTAACGCCAAGGCGTATTTTGTATGTGCCACACATTGGTACTTCTGTTTTATTTTTAAATGTTTTCAATGTTTATTTATTTTTGAGAGAGACAGACAGATCGTGAGTGGGGCAGGGGCAGAGAGAGAGGGAGACACAGAATCTGAAGCAGGCTCCAGCCTCTGAGCTGTCAGCACAGAGCCCACGCGGGGCTCAAACTCACAGACTGTGAGATCGTGACCTGAGCCGATGTCCCACGCTTAACTGACTGAGCCACCCAGGCGCCCCGGTATTTCTGTTTTCTAAATGCAATGTTGAAATACTAGAAGTTATACTTTATCTATTATTGCATTTGGTGATGACACTGGAGTTTGTGAAATGTGACAAAAAGGACAGATGGAGAAGAATAACAAGAGGGGACAGGCATCAACGGATTGTCCCAACGGTAATTAGGCTGTAGTAAAGGCAAATAATCATCTGAATTCCTGCTCCTTAACGTGATTCCGCAGGTTGGCTTATCTCAGTTATTTTTGAAGGTCTAATTACTGTCTTTGCTGGTGAAAAGCTATCCTCCATATAATTCAGCTTCTTTGATTAAATTTCTTGCCTAATCTTGAAGACATCTGATATGTTGTAATGCCTATTATCATACTCCATTTAATGAGAACAAATTCAGAGAGTTTCAAAAATTACCCAACTTCTCCTTTCCCTTATGAACGCTGGACTCTTAGTACTTCTTTCCCTTTGGTACGAACTGAAAGCAGTTTTCTTGCTTTTTCACTTTTAGCATGAAGTTTAGATCTCATCTGTGTTCATGTGAAGAACCTGCTCTTGGAGAGTCCCCGTCAAGATAGCTATTGTAATACTCGCTCCTACACATGCCGTCAGACACTGATTGCACATCTAGAGAAATACACCCACACCTTTCAGAGGCGCTAGGTGTGTGTTCAGAAATGCCAAGATGGAGGGCAGGAAGGGACCAGCTGTCCCCTACGGCACAGCACGGGGGTATGAACTTGAAGTTGAAAAAAAAAGTGTTTACATGTAGGGCTTTGGGATTAGTGACCGTTATGGAGGGTACTTCCCCAGAGCCCTGGGCGCCAGCCCGAGCCTCCTCTGCCCGACAGCTGGGGAAGGGCCGCGCTGACCCCGGCAGGCACGCGATCCCAGGGCACCGGCCACACCGCTGGCGCACGACCCCGCAGTCCGGCCCCGAGCGCGCCGTCTAACCTCTCCTCGAAGAAGCTCTCCCGAACGCTGCGGCCACCAGCGCCCCGCGCCGAGCAGAGCACAGGCGCCGCCCGCCCGCCCACTTCCCTCCGCCGCCGGGTGGGGCTCGGGAAACCGGCCGGGCCGCGCCACCCCTCCCCACTCACCTGCTCGCGCTCCGCCAGCGGCCGCTGCCCGCGCCGCCGCGGGCTCGCCCCGGGCTCCCTCTCCGTCCCCGCCGCCGGCCGCTCCGCCAGTGCGTCCCTGTTCTCGTCGCGCTCCCCGCCGCTGCCGCTGCCAAGCAGCTCCCCGGCCGAGCACATCCCGTAGCCAACTCCCGCCGCCGGGACGGCCGCCGGAGGGGCCAAACGTGAAACGCCAGGCAGCGGCCGTCAGACGAGGGCCGCCCTGAGATCGGCCACGCGGCCACAGACAGGAGCCTCCCGAGGGCGCCCCGCCGGCCAGGGTGCCAGAAGTACCAGCCCAGCCCGGCTTCTCCTGTCACCGGCTCGCCCCGCCCCGGCCCCGGCCCCGGGGGCGGAGCGCACCCGGGGGAGGGGCCACGACGGGAGGCGGAGCCAGCGGGGGCGCGCGCGCGCGCGCGCGCGTGTGCGACCTAAGACGGGATGTGTGCGTGTTGGCGCGCGTTTGTAAGACTCTGTGTGTGTGTGTGTGTGTGTGTGTGTGTGTGTGTGTGTGTGTGTGT
>NW_024421338.1:12113-21117 GCF_014898765.1 Herpailurus yagouaroundi | reverse complement strand
GAGGGTTCCCGTTTCTCCACATCCTCTCCAGCATCTAGAGTCTCCTGATTTGTTCATTTTGGCCACTCTGACTGGCGTGAGGTGATACCTGAGTGTGGTTTTGATTTGTATTTCCCTGATAAGGAGCGACGCTGAACATCTTTTCATGTGCCTGTTGGCCATCCGGATGTCTTCTTTAGAGAAGTGTCTATTCATGTTTTCTGCCCATTTCTTCACTGGCTTATTTGCTTTTCGGGTGTGGAGTTTGGTGAGCTCTTGATAGATTTTGGATACTAGCCCTTTGTCCGATATGTCATTTGCAAATATCTTTTCCCATTCCGTTGGTTGCCTTTTAGTTTTGTTGGTTGTTTCCTTTGCTGTGCAGAAGCTTTTCATCTTCATAAGGTCCCAGTAATTCACTTTTGCTTTTAATTCCCTTGCCTTTGGGGATGTGTCGAGTAAGAGATTGCTACGGCTGAGGTCAGAGAGGTCTTTTCCTGCTTTCTCCTCTAGGGTTTTGATGGTTTCCTGTCTCACATTCAGGTCCTTGATCCATTTTGAGTTTATTTTTGTGAATGGTGTGAGAAAGTGGTCTAGTTTCAACCTTCTGCATGTTGCTGTCCAGTTCTCCCAGCACCATTTGTTAAAGAGACTGTCTTTTTTCCATTGGATGTTCTTTCCTGCTTTGTCAAAGATGAGTTGGCCATACGTTTGTGGGTCTAGTTCTGGGGTTTCTATTCTATTCCATTGGTCTACGTGTCTGTTTTTGTGCCAATACCATGCTGTCTTGATGATGACAGCTTTGTAGTAGAGGCTAAAGTCTGGGATTGTGATGCCTCCTGCTTTGGTCTTCTTCTTCAAAATTACTTTGGCTATTCGGGGCCTTTTGTGGTTCCATATGAATTTTAGGATTGCTTGTTCTAGTTTCAGAAGAATGCTGGTGCAATTTTGATTGGGATTGCATTGAATGTGTAGATAGCTTTGGGTAGTATTGACATTTTGACAATATTTATTCTTCCAATCCATGAGCAGGGAATGTCTTTCCATTTCTTTAAATCTTCTTCAATTACCTTCATAAGCTTTCTATAGTTTTTAGCATACAGATCCTTTACATCTTTGGTTAGATTTATTCCTAGGTATTTTATGCTTCTTGGTGCAATTGTGAATGGGATCAGTTTCTTTATTTGTGTTTCTGTTGCTTCATTGTTAGTGTATAAGAATGCAACTGATTTCTGTACATTGATTTTGTATCCTGCAACTTTGCTGAATTCATGTATCAGTTCTAGCAGACTTTTGGTGGAGTCTGTCGGATTTTCCATGTATAATAGCATGTCATCTGCAAAAAGCGAAAGCTTGACTTCATCTTTGCCAATTTTGATGCCTTTGATTTCCTTTTGTTGTCTGATTGCTGATGCTAGCACTTCCAACACTATGTTAAACAACAGCGGTGAGAGTGGGCATCCCTGTCGTGTTCCTGATCTCAGGGAAAAAGCTCTCAGTTTTTCCCCGTTGAGGATGATGTTAGCTGTGGGCTTTTCATAAATGGCTTTTATGATCTTTAAGTATGTTCCTTCTATCCCGACTTTCTCAAGGGTTTTTATTAAGAAAGGGTGCTGGATTTTGTCAAAGGCCTTTTCTGCATCGATTGACAGGATCATATGGTTCTTCTCTTTTTTTTTTTGTTAATGTGATGTATCACGTTGATTGATTTGCGAATGTTGAACCAGCCCTGCATCCCAGGAATGAATCCCACTTGATCATGGTGAATAATTCTTTTTATATGCCGTTGAATTCGATTTGCTAGTATCTTATTGAGAATTTTGGCATCCATATTCATCAGGGATATTGGCCTGTAGTTCTCTTTTTTTACTGGGTCTCTGTCTGGTTTAGGAATCAAAGTCATACTGGCTTCATAGAATGAGTCTGGAAGTTTTCCTTCCCTTTCTATTTCTTGGAATAGCTTGAGAAGGATAGGTATTATCTCTGCTTTAAACGTCTGGTAGAACTCCCCTGGAAAGCCATCTGGTCCTGGACTCTTATTTGTTGGGAGATTTTTGATAACCGATTCAATTTCTTCGCTGGTGATGGGTCTGTTCAAGCTTTCTATTTCCTCCTGATTGAGTTTTGGAAGAGTGTGGGTGTTCAGGAATTTGTCCATTTCTTCCAGGTTGTCCAATTTGTTGGCATATAATTTTTCATAGTATTCCCTGATAATTGTTTGTATCTCTGAGGGATTGGTTGTAATAATTCCATTTTCATTCATGATTTTATCTATTTGGGTCATCTCCCGTTTCTTTTTGAGAAGCCTGGCTAGAGGTTTGTCAATTTTGTTTATTTTTTCAAAAAACCAACTCTTGGTTTCGTTGATCTGCTCTACAGTTTTTTTAGATTCTATATTGTTTATTTCTGCTCTGATCTTTATTATTTCTCTTCTTCTGCTGGGTTTAGGCTGCCTTTGCTGTTCTGCTTCTATTTCCTTTAGGTGTGCTGTTAGATTTCATATTTGGGATTTTTCTTGTTTCTTGAGATAGACCTGGATTGCAATGTATTTTCCTCTCAGGACTGCCTTCGCTGCGTCCCAAAGCGTTTGGATTGTTGTATTTTCATTTTCGTTTGTTTCCATATATTTTTTAATTTCTTCTCGAATTGCCTGGTTGACCCACTCATTCGTTAGTAGGGTGTTCTTTAACCTCCATGCTTTTGGAGGTTTTCCAGACTTTTTTCTGTGGTTGATTTCAAGCTTCATAGCATTGTGGTCTGAAAGTATGCATGGTATGATTTCAATTCTTGTAAACTTATGAAGGGCTGTTTTGTGACCCAGTATATGATCTATCTTGGAGAATGTTCCATGTGCACTCGAGAAGAAAGTCTATTCTGTTGCTTTGGGATGCAGAGTTCTAAATATATCTGTCAAGTCCATCTGATCCAATGTCTCATTCAGGGCCCTTGTTTCTTTATTGACCGTGTGTCTAGATAATCTATCCATTTCTGTAAGCGGGGTGTTAAAGTCCCCTGCAATTACCACATTCTTCTCAATAAGGTTGCTTATGTTTACGAGTAATTGTTTTATGTATTTCGGCGCTCTGGTATTCGGTGCATAGACATTGATAATTGTTAGCTCTTCCTGATGGATAGACCCTGTCACTATTATATAATGTCCTTCTTCATCTCTTGTTACAGCCTTTAATTTAAAGTCTAGTTTGTCTGATATAAGTATGGCTACTCCAGCTTTCTTTTGGCTTCCAGTAGCATGATAAATAGTTCTCCATCCCCTCACTCTCAATCTAAAGGTGTCCTCAGGTCTAAAACGAGTCTCTTGTAGACAGCAAATAGATGGGTCTTGTTTTTTTATCCATTCTGATACCCTATGTCTTTTGGTTGGCACATTTAATCCATTTACATTCAGTGTTATTATAGAAAGATATGGGTTTAGAGTCATTGTGATGTCTGTATGTTTTATGCTTGTAGTGATGTCTCTGGTACTTTGTCTCATAGGGTCCCCCTTAGGATCTCTTGGAGGGCTGGTTTAGTGGTGACAAATTCCTTCAGTTTTTGTTTGTTTGGGAAGACCTTTATGTCTCCTTCTATTCTAAATGACAGACTTGCTGGATAAAGGATTCTCGGCTGCATATTTTTTCTGTCTAGCACACTGAAAATATCGTGCCAATTCTTTCTGGCCTGCCAAGTTTCAAAAGAGAGATCAGTCACGAGTCTTATAGGTCTCCCTTTATATGTGAGGGCACGTTTACCCCTTGCTGCTTTCAGAATTTTCTCTTTATCCTTGTATTTTGCCAGTTTCACTATGATATGTCATGCAGAAGATCGATTCAAGTTCCGTCTGAAGGGAGTTCTCTGTGCCTCTTGGATTTCAATGCCTTTTTCCTTCCCCACTTCAGGGAAGTTCTCAGCTATTATTTCTTCAAGTACCCCTTCAGCACCTTTCCCTCTCTCTTCCTCCTCTGGGATACCAATGATGCGTATATTATTTCTTTTTAGTGTATCACTTAGTTCTCTAATTTTCCCTTCATTCTCCTGGATTTTTTTTATCTCTCTTTTTCTCAGCTTCCTCTTTTTCCATAACTTTATCTTCTAGTTCACCTATTCTCTCCTCTGCCTCTTCAATCCGAGCCGTGGTGGTTTCCATTTTGTTATGCATTTCGTTTAAAGCGTTTTTCAGCTCCTCGTGACTGTTCCTTAGTCCCTTGATCTCTGTAGCAAGAGATTCTCTGCTGTCCTGTATACTGTTTTCAAGCCCAGCGATTAATTTTATGACTATTATTCTAAATTCACTTTCTGTTATATTATTTAAATCCTCTTTGATCAGCTCATTAGCTGTTGTTATTTCCTGGAGATTCTTCTGCGGGGAATTCTTCCGCTTGGTCATTTTGGATAGTCCCTGGTGTGGTGAGGACCTGCAGGGCACTTCCCCTTTGCTGTGGTGTATAGCTGGAGTTGGTGGGTGGAGCCGCAGTCAGACCTGATGTCTGCCCCCAGCCTACCGCTGGGGCCACAGTCAGACTGGTGCATGCCTTCTCTTCCCCTCTCCTAGGGGCGGGATTCACTGTGGGGTGGGGTGGCCTGTCTGGGCTACTTGCACACTGCCAGGCTTGTGATGCTGGGGATCTGGCGTCTTAGCTGGGGTGGGTAGGCAAGGTGCACAGGGGCAGGAGGGGCAGGCTTAGCTTGCTTCTCCTTAGGTGATCCACTTCAGGAGGGGCCCTGTGGCAGCAGGAGGGACTCAGATCCGCTGCCGTTGGTTTGGCTCTGCAGAAGCGCAGAGTTGGGTGTTTGTGCGGAGCGAGCAAGTTCCCTGGCAGGAACTGGTTCTCTTTGGGATTTTGGCTGGGGGAGGGGTGGGGGAGATGGCGCTGGGGAGCGCCTTTGTTCCCCACCAAACTGAGCTCTGTCGTCCGGGGGCTCAGCAGCTCTCCTTCCCTTTGTCCTCCAGCCTTCCCGCTTTCTGAGCAGAGCTGTTAACTTATGACCTCCCAGATGCTAAGTCGCGCTTGCTGTCGGAACACAGTCCGTCAGGCCCCTCCGCTTTTTGCAAGACAGACTCCAGGGCTCTGCTTGGCCGGCGAGCCGCCCCTCCGTCCTGGCTCCCTCCCGCTAGTCCGTGGAGCGCGCACCGCCTCGCCGCCCTTCCTATCCTCTTCCGTGGGCCTCTCGTCTGCGCTTGGCTCTGGCGACTCCGTTCTGCTAATCCTCTGGTGGTTTTCTGGGTTATTTAGGCAGGTGTAGGTGGAATCTAAGTGATCAGCAGGACGCACGGTGAGTCCCTATTCTTAATAATTTTTAAACAATGGTGCTGGATTTTTATTTTGCACTGGGCCTTCCCAATCATGAAGCTGAGCCTGTCTAATATGGCTTTCAATACAATCTGGATTCCTTAATTGCTTTTAGGGTTCCTTAAACATTTTATTATGCTATAATATTTTTTCCTATATCTAATGCAATTATACATTTTTATTTTTTATTTTGTAAGCTTTATTGAGGTATAAAAATCACTTACTGTAAGTGTACAGTACAAATGATTGTTACTCAGTTTATAGAGTTATGTGACCATCACAACAATCAAGTTCTAAAATATTTCCATCACTCCAAACAGGTTTCATGTGCCCATTTCTAGTCACTCCCTGTTCTCATCACCAGCTCCAGCACTTTTTATATTTTAAAGGAACTTTTAAAAAATATATAAATTCTTAGTGTGTGTGTGTGTGTGTGTGTGTGTGTGTGCTAAATTTCTCCTCAAGGAAGGTGAAGAACTTTGAAGGGAATGATAATCTTCAAAAAGGGACCCGAGTAGCCAGTCAACTTTCTCCTCTTTTCCTCTCTAATAGGTAGTTAGTAAGAGACCATTTTGTGTGAATTCAAGTCTGATGACAAGATAGTGAATAGAATCTGTTTACAGTTAGGAACTTCTACTTCAAGAAAACCTATCTGTTCTTGTTTTCTTTTGGATTAAAAAAATTATTTGAAATAATATAAACATACTACTTAAAATCATAAACTGTTTCATTGGTAAACTCAATAAAACAATAATTAGAGAGAGATATATTATACCAAGCAGACATTTATATCCTTCTTCTTTTGGTTTTAATATGTATAAAAATGTTTACTTTTTCTGATTATAAAACTCCTAAATGGTTATATTTATTGATATGCACAATATAGAGAAAAACAAAATATCCAATTATCCTATACTGTATCACATTTTTCCTAATATTTTTCTTTGCATATATGTGTTTACCTAGTGGGTTTTTATTTTTGTTTCAATATGGGATCATAACTCATATACAATTTTCTCCTTGTTGTTTCCTATGTACATGATCATATATACATATCCATAACTATTTGTCGAAAACATAATTTATCTGTGAGTGACAGCTAACGTTGGCCAAAGAAAGAGCTGAGAGGCAGGGTGTTAAATACTGGACTGAATGTGAGAGTAATTTGGCACAAATTTGTGATTCAGATCTTTCTAGACGGCTCTGTAGCAAGATGACTGACTCAAGGTGATAAAACTTCTTTTGTAGGCCACCCCATTATAGAACTCTAATAAAGGAGCAAGCTAAAAAAGGTAGAAGATGCTTTTAACTAATTTACTCAGGCAATCCCCATTTCATAAATATGATTTCTTTCCACATATTTCTTTCCTTCCCGTTCTCTCCTTTTTTTTTAATATGATTCCATTTATTTGAAATGTCCATAATAAGCAAATCCATCAAGACAGAAAGTAGATTAGTAGTTTCCAGAGGCAAGGGGATGGAGAATGATTGCTAATAGATAACAGTTTAATTTGGGGATGATGAAAATGTTCTAGAACTAGATGGTTGCACATTGTGAATAAACTCAAAAATCACTGAGTTGTACATTTTTAAAAGATGAATTTTTGGAATATGAATTATATATATATTTCTTAATATATTTACATTATAGTATTTATTTGTATGTTTCTGCTTCATCGTTATTCCTAAAGATTAGATCTATACTTAATGCAGTTCTTAACACATAGCAGGTGTTCAGTTAAAAGTTTACTGGTGAAACAATGAGGAAGAGATGAAAACCAGTCCTGTTTTTGTTCTTAATCATGATTTAGGCCACTGAATAAGCTAATCTCCTTGGATGCAGAAAGCAGAAAGATATATAGTATAATTAGATAAGTCCTATAAAGACATATAACGCACTTGGCAAGGTGCCTGGCACATAATGAGAATATCATTACTAATAAAAATAATCTGCTTCCCTAATAGTGAGAAGCCTGAGCACCCAACACTGGAGGCCAGGAACAAGTCATGGATGCAAATGGCTAGCAATTGTGACTCACACACCCAGGGGTGGGGACAGGCATAGGCCTTCTCTGCTTTGGTTTGTCCAATTGGAAACTTCCTTGGAGAACCCCTCGGGCCACCCTTCTTTTCATCTGCAGATATATTATTGAACATTGTAGCTCAGTCCTGTCAGTTGAAAGTACATTAGGAGGATTAGGAAATGCTCTGTAAGGAGAAAACAGGATTTGGCAATTTGATTTCAGGAAGACTTGAAAGGTCAGAGATGGAAGGCCAAGGTGGAAGAAAAAGGGCTTTGAGCTTTGGCAGTGAGAACCAACAATCAGCAAGAATATAGCAGTTACAGAAGTATAGGAGTAATGTCTTCTCTAAGAATCATCAACATGATAGAATTTTGTTTTTTTGAAAAGGTGGGAGATACACTGAATCGTCTAAAAGAAATGGTTTTGGGTGATTTTGCTGTTGTCATATGATTTCTAATTAAAATAGTCTTTTTAGCTCATCAAAACAATTTTCCTTACTTAGTAAAACTAAAAAGTTATTTTATTGTCCCCTTAGTGTTTTTCATTACAGTTTTGTCAAATTGTATCCAAAGCTGCTTTTAAAAACAGTGCTAAAATTTTTATGCTTTAAATAAAATCTGTTGCCTTTTTATAAGCAATTGGCAATTATGTAAGAATTGAACCAAATAAATATACATATGTGGGGTTTTCTAGAATACAATTTTTACACCCAGTCACTTGTTTGTTTTACAACTAGTTATCATGTCATATTTTGTTGGTTGTTTGCAGAGGAAAAGTTTTTTTTTTTAAAACCAAATATGGTTCTAAATAAACAGACACATAAGCCTGCAATAAAACCCTGTAATCTTGTTCATTAAGTGTTTATTATTATGTGTTTCGTGTCTGACCCTGGACGGGTTACCCAACATTCTGAGCTGTAATTTCCTATAAAATGTATAAAGTGAAAATAAGAGTATCCTGTTTTCAGAGGTCTTATGAGGATTAAATGAGAAAATGAACTTCAGTGTTAAGCATAGGACTTGGCGCATAGTAAATGCTCAATAAATAGTTTTTAGAAAATTACTTGAGTGTGTGAATGTGAGAAACAGTTCAGCAGGCATTGTTTTCCTGACAGATTGTGTTTATAGGACTGCACAGGAAGATTATAAACATCTGTGCCTTGGTTACCATTTTCCTGATTTATTTAACCATGTGGATTTTGTCATTTGCAACTAATCAGACACAGGCAGTGCCATCTACACTGTACAGATGGTTTCTTCAATCCATCACCAATGCCTGGGTGTGGCAATGCCTGGGACAGGGCACATTAAAAGTTAGCAGCAAGAAAATTTGACCTTTTGAATTTTGAGACTCCTGGAATATTTTTATTTTTTATTTATTTTATTTTTTTATTAAAAAAAATTTGTTTTCAACGTTTATTTTTATTTTTTGGGACAGAGAGAGACAGAGCATGAACGGGCGAGGGGCAGAGAGAGAGGGAGACACAGAATCGGAAACAGGCTCCAGGCTCTGAGCCATCAGCCCAGAGCCTGACGGGGCTCGAACCCACGGACCGCGAGATCGTGACCTGGCTGAAGTCGGACGCTTAACCGACTGCGCCACCCAGGCGCCCCTCCTGGAATATTTTTAAACTCCTACATGCTTCACCTCTGATACTGGAAGAGTTGATCTTTCTATATATATATTACATATATATATATATATATATATATA
>NW_024421338.1:0-12013 GCF_014898765.1 Herpailurus yagouaroundi | reverse complement strand
ATATTTATTATATATACATATATGTAATATATATGCACACATATATTTATTATTTGTTATTATATATTTATTATTTATTATTATTATTATTTTTACAGAGTTAGCGTAATCAGGGCTGCCTGACTCATTAGGGAATGTTCCGAGTCTGTGATAGGAAGGAAGCAAGTAGGAAAGGTTGAGACAGTTAAAAAACACAATTAAATGTCTGCTTTACTGCTCATTTTAATTACTATAATATTAAGAAAATGTAGAGGTAAGAGCAGAATTTTTTTGAAATAGTCTACCTGCAAAAGTGTTATATTCTCGTTGTAGACAAATCAGAAAACACAGAGAACAGGAAAAAAAAATTCTTATAATCCTTCCATCTAAAGATGACTACCCTTGACATTTTGATAATATCCTTCATTATGATTATTTATGTACATATATACACACATGAGCATGTATATACATGCATACACATACATGTATATTTTGCAAAAAATGGAATCACGTCGGAAAGGATTTTGTCACTTGATTTTCCCACTTAGTGAAATATTCCTAAAATTCTTTCACATGATTTTAATGTTCTTCTTCATGATTCTTTTAAATAGATGTTAATAATTCACCGCAGAAACAAAATGTTGTTTCCTGAATGTCCTAATTTTTGAGAGTTAGCTTCCAATTTTATTGCTATTGTTAAACAATCACTATTAAACAGTTTTTAGCTAAAAGAGAAAATTTTGAAAGGAAGTGAGTGAGTAGCATATACAAGCTCTATATTCTAGCAAGATTATCCCCATAAAATTATTATATTTGAAATCACTTACCAGCATTAGAGAACAACACAGGGGAATAAAAACAAGCTTCTAAGACAAAATACATTTAAACAGAAGCTACAACCTCCATAGAATAGAGAGAGAAGGAAATATGGATTCATGCTGAGTTTCTCAGTACAGGCAATTCTCGCTTTGAACAGGAGTGCAGGACTGTGAAAACAGCCATGCTGATTGCAACCATACAAAGTAATACTCATAATGAATGAGAAAATGTAAGATTGTTCCATGACCTTTAAAAATTTCTACCAAAAATTGAAAATTCTCTATCTGTTATAAAGGTACTATTGGGGCACCTGAGTGGCTTAATCAGTTAAGCATCCACTTCAGCTCAGGTCATGATCTCAAGGTTGGTGAGTTAGAGCCCCGCATTGGGCTCTGCGCTGACAATGAGGACCCTGCGTGGGATTCTCTCTCTCTCCTTCTTTCTCTATGCCCCTTCCCCACTTTCACTCTCTCAAAATAAATAAATAAACTTAAAACATATAAAAGTACTGTATAATGAAATGAAAAAGAATAACAAAAGTAATGCTTATTCAGTACATTGTAATGTAACATATTACAGATATTGAGAATTCCATGTTTTATTTCCTTATAAAAAAGTCATCAAAAGTTGTTTGAACAATGCTTGCCTTCTTCTTGTAAATAACTTACGATGTATTCAAGGCATCTTTTCGTTGCCTTGGCAAATTTTGATCAGCTTCTAACATTTAATCATTGGCTCTTTCAATGTGCGGTGTTATCGCTGAGAGTGCCTTTCACCTGAAGGGTTTTGCTAACATCGGGCATTTCCTCTGGGACACCTGCATCCTGTTTGTCACCATTTTCCTCATTTATGTCCATACGTTTGCCTTCCCTAAACTCCTCTGACTGCACACCTAGAGCATGTCCGCCAGTGGTAGTATCAAGATTACCACCACTACCTATTTCTCCTATAACTCCATAATGTTAGATTTCATTTTCAGCAGTATTACTTTTCATTTCTTTGCTGTACTTTTGTCTTCATTGGTCAAGTCCTTCTCTTAATTATCCATTATTGTAAAATTTCACATGGATATATCACTGGGAGGCAAAGAGGCAAAACTATATGCTTTGCTGCCTGTACATGAATTGAATAACATAGTAACCAACCAATCACTGACAAATTTTGAAAGAAATGACATGATTGACCATTGATCAGGATATGCCTCTGTTATTCACGCAGTGATTTGTGGACTAAAAAATTAGCTGCAAAATTTGTACTTTATACAAATTACTCACAGTTAATGTACTGTGGTAATAGAAATGTGAGCCAGGTTGTCAGGGATCAGAGCAATTTAGCTATGCCATGGTAACTGAAAGGTGTATATTGGAAATGTGCAAAGAAAGGACTGCCTGTATATATTTACAAATGATGAATGAAGGGGATGGCTTTCCAAATGGATTTTGATAGGTTGTGAAAGGCAGCCCCCTCTATCCCGAGCTAGTTAGGGGGCAACAGTGGTTTTATGGGACCTGAAGTATATGATGCACCTAGATTTCTAACTATTGCAGCAGCTATAAAGGGGAGAATTGTGCTGATCAGGTGACTTGTTGCAATTTGTAGAAAGTGTACTTCTTCCTCCTCTGATGTCACAGCACAGCAGAGCTCAGTGAGGATTTCAGCTCAACATGGGGATCTGATTGTTTCCTATAATTCTCACACTCCCACACTGCCCACACACCCTTCATGGATGGTGACAAACAAACAAACAAACACACACCTCAAGTCCTAAAGGGCCAAGTCTCTGACAGTCCCAAGAGGATACATCTTTGAAGTCAAGGTCAGGTCAGTGGTGTTAAACATGGGGGGAAGGGGCATGTGGGTGGAGGGACAAGGAACCAAGAAAGTTGAGGAATTTACAGGGAAGTCTGTAAACAAAGAAGACTGATGGTAGCTGAAGACAAAGGAAGGACGCACTGGAAAGAAGGTGAGATTCCCCACAGGGTCTTGATATGTCATCCCAATTATCTTTGCATTACAGCGTCTGTCATGTAAAAAGCCCTTAAAATGTTTGTTAAGTGAAGCAAGAAGTATTGCTGGGACTTTGGAGAAATAATATTTTAATAAAACCTAAATTAAATTTGACTACATAGGGAACACAAATAAAGTGGACTAAAGACTAAAGTTAAGATGGTTTGTGCTCCTTGGGGGCACCTGGATGGCTCAGTCAGTTGAGAGTCCGACTTCGGCTCAGGTCATGATCTCACAGTTCATGGGTTCGAGCCAGGCGTCGGGCTCTGTGCTGACAACTCAGAGCCTGGAGCCTGCTCAGATTCTGTGTCTCCCTCTCTCTCTGCCTCTCCCTGGCTCATGTTCTGTCTCTCTGTCTCTCAAAAATAAATAAAACATTAAAAATAATAATAATAAAAAAAGGTTTGTGCTCCTCTGCACTGTCCTCCAGGTATTCAGAGTGATCTGTTGGAAATGTAATTCATACTGTATAGTTTCTTGCTTAAAATTTTTCAGTGGCATCCAATGTACAAAGAATAAAATCTAAAGTGTTTATCAGGGCTCACAAAGCCTACATAATCTGATCTCTAACAAATTTTCAGATGTTACCTCTTACCACTCTCCTCCACCACTTTCCACTACCCTCCCATATTCTTTAGTTACATTGGCCTTTTTTTCTATTCTACAAATGTGGCAAGTTCATGGTGGTATTAGGATCTTTGCTCTTGCTGTTACCTCTGTATGACAAGCTCTATCTGTAGATTTTCACATGGAAAAATTAAAAAAAAAATTTTTTTTCAACGTTTTTTATTTATTTTTGGGACAGAGAGAGACAGAGCATGAACAGGGGAGGGGCAGAGAGAGAGGGAGACACAGAATTGGAAACAGGCTCCAGGCTCTGAGCCATCAGTCCAGAGCCTGACGCGGGGCTCGAACTCACAGACCGCGAGATCGTGACCTGGCTGAAGTCGGACGCTTAACCGACTGCGCCACCCAGGCGCCCCCTCACATGGAAAAATTTTAACAGTTTTTTTTAGTAAAAGATGTGTGATAACAACACTCCCTATAGGAAAAATTATGGAAGATGTATCATTTGCATCAGTCAGGATAAATTGGTTATGGTGCAGTAGCAAACAACCCCTCAGATCTCAGTGGCTTAAAACAACGGGTATGTATTTTTTGCTCACGCTACATGGCCAGTGTGGATTGGCAAGAAGGTTCTACTCATTGTAGAGATGCTAATATTTTATGATACCACCAACTCAACATGAGGTTTTGGGGTTTGCCATGTCAGAAGAAAAGATAGATAGTAGAGCATTGCCAATTAAATGATTTATCCCAGAAAGGACACAAATCATTGCTCAGATTTTATTGACGGTAAGTCTGGATCTGGATCTGCTGTTTTCTATCTGTACTCCCATGTTTTTATTAGGCCTTGTTGACAGGCACAAAATGTTTTTATTGGGATTTTCACAATAATTTGAAATACTTTTAACAATTTATATATTTGAGGTAGATAGAGATACAGATGTAAATTGATGTTAAGGACAAGGTAGATACTTTGAGAGCTGGTTGAATTATTTTTGAAAAAAAAAAAAACCCAGAAAATATTGTTAGCAGATATTACAAAACAAATTATTTTGGTCATTTTAGCATTATGCAATTTTTTTCAATGTGTTTCTTTTTTTTCTTCAAATTTTTATTTAAATTCTAGTTAGTTAACCTATCATGTAACATTGGTTTCAGGAGTAGAATTTAGTGATTCATCACTTACGTATAACAGCCAGGGCTCATCACAATAAATGCCCTCCTTAATATTCCTTACCCATTTAGCTCATCTCCTGCCTACCTGAAGTACTGTCAACATTTTAGATTCTTGGGTCCCACCCTTCAAGATCTGATTTAGTTAGTCTGGGCTGGGGAATGGTCATCAGTTTGTCTGCATTACTCCCAGTAACTCAGTTGCAGGTGGTTTGGAGACACACCTCCAGAGTCTAGAACAATGGTTGGTCTATTGTGAGTGTTTAATAAATATTGTTTTGATTGTACAATTAGGGTTCCTTTATGAATAAGGGCTTAAAGGAATGGATCAGTGGTTTAAGTGAAAAGAATCTGTATAGGCCAAGTTACATTAGGAGGGAGAGAAAAGCCCCGTAGTCTATTCAAAATAACTTCCAACTTCTGAAGGAGGTAATGCTGGAACTTTCTTTCATTTTGTGCATGTCACTAGATTGACCCACACATTCCAGCTATGTCATATATCTTGTTCAGAAAGGCACAAGTCTAATTATATTTAAAAAAAAAAAGAATGGATGAATTCTTTGACTCATTCGATTTGTAATGAACTATGGAGAAAGCAAATCCAATCTCATGTAATTAGAAGTTACTTTAATTGTGTGAAGTGCAGCCTACATTTCTTTGACAATGACAGATAATAATTTCCTTTTTATGTTGTATTCAAAATCTAATAGCCAATAACTTTACAACTCTAAGTCACTGGCAACTGAACTCTCTTGTCACTTATTCTGTATTATTTTCATACTCTGGTTGCAGAATAACAATGCTAGGAGTAAAGATCATAATGATGCCATATAAAGAGAACCATAAATGTATACTTTTCAAGTGAAGCTAATGTTCCATTATGATAGAGTACACATCCCCTTGTCAATCTCAAGTATTTAAAAGCTGGATCGCTAAATTTTCAATATTCAGACTCTTTTCTGAAAGGAAGCTCCAGGCTAGAGGTCTCCATTGGTAAGTATTCATAAGGATTATGTTTTGGTAAAATAAAATCTGAAGGCTTCTAAAATATTAAACTTTCACGTAAAACATGTAGGAAAAAAAGACCAAAAAAAAAGCTGATGCTTAAAATATCCATTAGTTGTTTAAAAATTAATTTGCAGTAGGATTCTATTTTTACAATTGCTGTGAAGTCTTGCTTTAATAATATCACTATTTCCTCCTCCTCTGGACAAGTTATTCATAATGTTAGACTATCTTAAAGGCCTTGGATGAATATGGGCACTCACACCTTGGACTGGTGTGAGATATTAAGATAATTTTAAGATAACAAGAGAATATTTGTCTCGCTGCAAAAAACAGTATATTTCTTTAATATATATATTCTGACTAGTGAATCTAAATTTCTCAGCTGGGAAATAAATGCACTGTAATAGGTAATTTTGCTTTTGCCTGAATGTTGCTCAAGTTTAGCTGATACTTCTCTAATAGATGCTAGCAAACTAAAAGAGCTCAAAGAAATGCAAGAAAATCACATGGATTCAAAGACTTGCTTCTTTCTGTTTCTGCATGAAAGTGGTGCTTTTCCTGTATCACATCTGAGAATTCAGTGTGTATAGCAGAGGCATAGTCTCCTCTCCTACAAGTGACTCTGTAGTATTGTAATAAAATGGCTTTGTGTATTTAAAACATACCATGAACAATGATAGTTATGAACATGCATAGCAAGGAGATTGTTTGTGATGTGCTGGTTCACAGTCCTTATATCTTAATAAAGCACAGAATGGGATTAAAACTGGAAGCCAAAAGTTCCAAGCTGTCTATATTGCTTGGGACATTAGTGGGACACACACACACACACACACACACACACACACACACACACACAGCTAATTGCATCCCTCATCTTACAGCTCATTATAATTAATATTCCTGGGGAAGCCTCTCCATCTCCTTATCTTGTTCCCATTTTCCATGCCTATTTCTTTCTTTCCTCCAAAAAATAACCTAATGTGTTTGTTATGTATCTTTGTATGTGCTCTTGTCAAATGTGTATTGTTTTGTGTCCTTGCATTTTTAATTTTCATAAGTGGGGCTACGTTATAAATCTCAATCAGTTTTTCTGTTTCACTCAGGTTCTATTTATGTTGCTGGGTGTTTTTCTACTTCTCTAGGCTGTTCACTATTATATCACTTATTAGGATCAGTGTAGTATTCACACTTGCTTTTCAAAAGCATAATTTTGGTTGTCTTCCCTGATATTTGCCATTTAGTAATGTGTTCATTCTCTGTCTCCATATTTTTAATAATAAAAAATGGTTTGTAAATGAAAATCTTAACATAGTAGCATGAGGGAAAACAGCAGCCTTTAATAACATTTTCCAGTGAAGCTCTGTAATGGCATAGGAACCTCACAGCTCTCTGACCAAAGAGAGGGCCTCCTTTATTAGATGAAGACATAATATACATGAAATACCCCATAGTACTCTTCCAGTCTCCGCATGCTTTAATCTAAATATAGACCAACTGATGTTATAGAGCTATCCTTTAGAACGCTCATTTACATTGAAACATAGAAGCTGCTTGTGCAGATGTGGGATCAGGGATACATGAAGAAATATATAAATTTAAAATAACATAAAGCCAGAAGGTGCTGGAATCAGACCTGCTTATGACATTGGCTTGCTCAGACACCATGCATGGTAATTAAGTGACTCTACCTTTTTTCTCTTCATAGATCTTAGCCAATAACTCAGAGTCTTGAGTTTCTTAAGGAAAAGCGATTATTACTATTAAGTAGAAACATTTCCTGTGCTCTTTTTAAGATCTTTGGGTCCTAATGAGGAATGTGGGCCAGCCTCATGAGGACCTGCTCCTGAGAGCAGCAGGCTGTACCTCTATCCCCTGGAACTGTGCCAGGAGGCTGTGTGCCTAATCTGCTCAGAAATCGTTCCTTTCTGTCTGTCACTGAAGCCTGAACACACTCCAGGAATTAGGCACTAATTAATGTCAACACATTATAAATGAAGAAAGAAGGGAAATTGCTTGGACTCATTTCTGAGGAAATTTTCAGCAATTCGCTTCAGTTAAAGTTAATGTGTACCTCAGGGCAGCACTGAACCAAATCATAAAATGCTGCTCATGTGGATGAGTGACCTGGAGGTGACCCGTGTGAGCCTCTTGACCGATATTTGTTTCCATATCATGTCTCTTTTGTTAGGATGCTGCTTATAGCATTTGATGACCTGGTTGGTAGCATCAGACAGGCTAGGAATCTTAACTATGGCCTCATGAGCAGTAAATTCTAGGTTACGGACACAAAATTCTAGGAAATGACTTTCAAAAAGGCACTTTCCTGATATTAATATATTGCTGCTTTATGGGCTTCAATGAAGAGTTTTTTGAAGAGTGGAACAAATGGATCATTACATGGATCTTAGGAAGCCTTCCTCTTATCTGGAAGCCGATTCTAATATGTTTTTATGTCTATAAAATTAGGAAATGGATACTAAAATCCAAACGTTGTTTTGGGTAATCAGGATAAAAAAATGTGTACCAGTATGTCACGTTTGATCTAAAGTTATGAGATTGAGTCCAATATGTCTGTAGTCAGGAATGGGAGACTCATTTTGCAGAAAAAGCAGTTGATATGGCAGTACACCAAAAGGGGGTTCAATTTTGTGTTCATTGTTCTTCAGACTTCCTTATTACATGTTTTTCCCCTTTAGGATGCCCTTGATGTGCACTTTACTGAATTTTGCCTGAGTAAGAATGCCTGAGCTTAGACAGGTAAGCACCTTGCTGGCTTTGCTTAGACCTCGAGCTCACTAGAGAAGACTCTATGCCAGCCACTCCCTCCACCTCCAGTGCTCAGCACAACACGTGGCACATAGGATGGGACAAGATAACTGAATAGGGGTGCCTGGGCAAAGGACTCCGTTGGCCAAGCATGCAGCTCTGGCTCATGCCATGATCTCATGGTTTGTGGGTTCAGGCCCTGCGTTGGGCTCTATGCTGACAGTTTGAAGCCTGTAAGCCTGCTTCGGATTCTGTGTCTCTCTCTTTCTGTCCCTCCCTTGCTCTTGTCTCTCTCTTTCTCAAAAACAAATAAATAAACTTAAAAAAAAAGAGTAACTGACTGAAGAGTAATGTAGGCATACCTATAATGTCCAACCAAGTTTTTGACCATAGTAATAGACCATTGGATAATCCATTTTAGTGCATAGATCTTAAGGTTAAAAAAAAATAGATCCAGTCCTGTAAACTTGTATGGCCATGGGTAAGTACCCTTTAAGTCTCAATTTCCTCATCTGTTTATTAGGGTTAAATCTGTAAATAATGGATCTGTGGCAAAAAGGAAAGAGGTCTAGAGTGAAGATTTGTTTGACCACATCAACCCCAATGCTTTTACTAAAGATCTGGAAAATTTGATTCTTAATCAAAAATTGCTTTGATTGTATTCTAATATGTGTTTTCCTAAATCTTAACATGATAACATGAAGTGATTCAAGAGGAAGCATTTTTCTTTGTTTTCCCAAGCACTTAGCACAGATTACACATAAGTTTTAGTCTGTGTTCTTTCTATAAACCACAGGGTGTAGGGGATGGATATGGAAAAACATACAAATAAAAGTCAAGACAAATGTGGCTTATTAAGAAAAATCTGTTGGAAACTTCCTGATCCTATCCATGAGTTAGTATTCCTGAAAATAATGTGTGTGATTTTCATTGTGTTTTGGTAAATTGCTGGAAGAGAAACAGGAGGATAGGAGCAATGACCTGTGCGACTTTTTCTAGGAGAGTAACAGGCAGACCAGGACCAGACAGAAAAGTCACCCAGGGGGATTCATTCATTTCTAACAGTGCTGGTATTGGAGCAAGAGGCTTTTGTACAAAGGTGAGAACCCAAGATGTGCTTTGAAACATTTAAAAGCTGAAAGAAATAGATGTTTTGTCTCTTTTAAAATTTAATAGAATGATAGCACACACTTTCCAAATGTCTTGCAGAGCACCCATTCAAATGAAAGATATATATTAAGCGCACTAGAATGGCTATCTGGGTGGGGGAGAGAAAATGGAGCCAAAAGGGAATAAATACATATATTTGAGGGGCTTCATCCAGACCACTGGTGATCAAATCAAGTCTCTGCACCTGGGGTCCAATAGAAACCAACCACCATCACCCAAACAATGATGAACCTAAAACATGCAGTGTGAGTGTATAGGGTTCTTAGGGGAGCCCTTTTCAATTCATACACTGGGGAATGATGCTTCAGGCTATGAAGTGCCTAGGATTCCCAGGTACAGGTATGAGTGAGTGAGTGAGTGAATGTGGGTGTGTCTGTGTGTGCTTTCTTGAGACTGAATATTCACGAAGACAAATAGAGCCTGAGAAAACTGCTGGCTTTTGAACACTTTGGCTTTCTTGAGTCAGGATATTTCCTGCCCAAACAAAACCTTTCCTTTCAATAGGAGCTCTCCTTAACTTTCCCATGGTGTTGTATGTGGGGTGTGTGTGTGTGTACAGGCCTTTGGAGTTTGTAAATAACAACAGCACACCAATTCAAGATGCACTCAAGTAAGGATTAAAAGGGTTAAAATTGTGTCCCAGCCCAAATACCCAACAATAATGTGCGGCCCATTAAAATGCAATTAGATAAACAGTTGCTACAAGGTTGAAAAATCTCCCTTCACTACCAGGGTGAATGGGTTGGAATCTATCCACAGTTAATAAAAAGGAAAGGATGCAGGAACTTGGCTGAAATGTAAGACAAAGGGAAATAAAATACTATTTTTCAAAAAGAAATGTGGAGGTGTGTCGATGCAGGTACTCAAAACTGGAAATACGGATCCTTAGCTTAAAAATCAGAAGACTTCATTTTTATAAATCTGTGTGTCTGTTACCCTCTGTCAAAGGGGCAATAAGATCATGGTCATAAAATATCTCAGTTACTGCACTATATTTTCTGTGTTCTTTATTCTTGACCATTTAGCGACCTATCAGTTAATTTCATGTCTGATCAGGTTAAGGTAACTCCACAAACACTCATAGAGGCATGCCTATGTTGGTGAGCTCATACCCTCAGTCTTTCTGCGTCACCTTGTGACCAAGTTGCCCTTCTACTGTTCACTTATTGAGAGATTCAAAAGTTTAAAAAAAGAAACATTATTCCCAAATGATTGTGCTAAAGACTGTGATCCATCCGAACTCACATGCAAAACAAAGCTGGGCCTCATCTGTGCATTTTTGGGCATCAGGCAACAGCTGCTTGTCATCTACCTTCACTGGAGTGTTTTCTCATTGATTGCATTCCTTCTTGTGACTCTTTCATCATAAAAGAGAGAGCGAGAAGAAGAAAGAAAGGGGGAGAGAGAAAGAGGGAAAGGGAGAGGGAGAGGGAGAAGGAGGGGAAGGGGGAAAGAGGGAGAAGGAGGGGAAGGGGGGAGAGAGAAAGAGAGAGAGAGAGAGAGAGAGAGAGAGAGAGAGAGAGAGAGAAGGGGGTCATCATTAAGACCACAGCCACCTCACACCACCTATAGACTTGCATACATTCACGGCAGAGAAGGCACAGCACACGACCAAAGCCAAAACTCACCTGCCTGTTCACTTCTGTGTGTATATAACCAATGCCAACTGAGCATTGGTAGTTTTGTCAAAGTGTGTATTTTTGGCTCCATTCTACTGGCTCAGGTAGCTTAAAGAAGAGAGACATCTTTAGATGCAGCCTTTAGTGTAGGAAATGAGAAGTGACACAGCAGCAGTGAAAGCTTTACAAATCCAAGGGGACTTTGTGAGTGTGGAAAAGTCAGGATATTAAGGCAAAGAGTAAAATCATATCAACAAGGCTAAAATAGGTACATTCTTAAACTGTAAGTTCCAGTTTGCCTTCATTCAGTATAAGAATAAAAGGCTAGGTCTAGATGTTGTTTTCATCATTCTGCTTATAATGCAGGACTAGACATAAGTGGTCAATTTCTTGAAAAAAGTGTCTTAGTAAAATATGAGCATAAAAGGTTTCATAAATAGTTATACTTAAAGAAATATTGAGCTAGAAATACAAATTGGTACAGGATAGACTTTCTGAAAGACAATATGACAACAGCTTTCAAAAACCTTTGAAATTGTCTTATCTCAAAGCAATCACTTGAACATCAGCCTTACCAACATTTTTCTGGATCTGTCTCTTTAGGCAAGAGAAACAAAAGCAAAATTAAACTATAGAGACTACAACTAACTAAGAAGATTTTGCACAGTGATAGAAGCCATCAGCAAAACATACAGGTCACCTACCAAATTGGAGAAGATATTTGCAAATGATATATTTGATAAGGGGCTAATATCCAAAATATATAAAGAACACATACAACTCAACACCAGAAGAACCCCAAGTAATTTGATTAAAAATGAACAGAGGCTCTGCATAGACATTTTTTCCAAAAAAAGACAATAGAGATGGCCAAAATACACATAAAAAGATGCTCAACA
>NW_024421337.1:0-2735 GCF_014898765.1 Herpailurus yagouaroundi | reverse complement strand
ACATCTAGGAGCCTGCCTGAACACTCAACAGGAATGGAGGCTGAGGGGACACCATCCTTGTGGTCTCTTTGCCATGCTCCAGAACACCGGCGTCTCCCAGAAGGCAGCTTTTGAATACACCTGGTGCCCCAATTTTTGCAGGGGCCATCTAGGGGACCGCTCTTGCTTACTTGGTTCTGGAGGCCAGAGGACCTTACATTCCTGGTCTCATGGGACTGTAATAATTGGTTTGACCCAGAAAGGAGCTCACACCATTGAGGACCCTAATTTCTGCAACTGTTTCTAGGGGACACCTCTACATCACCTGACTCTGATGGCCAGTAGGACTTAGACTCCTAGGATCTGCAGGACTGTAACCAAGGAGAAAAAGCTCTTAAGCAGCCATAACCTACAATGCACTACAAGGAGCAACAGGCCCAGGAACTGTCTGTGAAGGACTGTTAGTTCATCATCATGATTGCAGTCTGAGGGCAGACTTCTTTTTAATTAAGGATATATCTTGGGGCCAACTGTAATCCTTTCCAGAGACCTCAAAGGGCAGGCAGTATCTTTGCACTCAACCTCTAACAGGCTCCAGTTTACCACTGTCCCCTGGAGGAGAGCTTTTACACGTTTACTAATCCTTCTCAAACTCCTCCAAAAAAACAGAAGAGAGGGGAATTCTTCCAGACTCATTTTACAAGATCAGAATTACCCTGATAGCAAAACCAAAGATGACAGAAAAAAAGAATTACAGACCAATACTCTTGATAAACACAGATGCAAAAACACTCAAAATATTAACAAACCTGATTCAACAATACATTAAAAATATATACCATGATCAAGTGGGATTTATTCAAGGGATGCAAGCTTGGTTTAACATCTACAGTCAGTCACCAGCATATACCACATTAACAAAATGAAAAATAAAAATCATGATCATCGTAACAGAGGCAGAAAATTTTCGACATTTGATAAAATTCAACATCCATTTAAGATAAAATCTCTCAACAAAACAGGTATACAGAGAACATACCTCAACATAATAAAGGCCACGTATAACAAGCCAACAGCTAACATCATACTGAATGATGAAAAGCTAAAATCAATTCCTCTTAGATCAGCAACAAGAAAGATGCCCATTCTCACCATTTTTATGCAACATAGTACTAACCAGAGCAAGTAGTTATACACACATACGCGCGCGCGCGCGCACACACACACACACACACACACACACACACACACACACCATCCTAATTAGAAATAAAACTATTTGCAGATGACATTTTATATAGATATAGATATATAGATATAGATATAAACACTGAACCCTCTAGTGGGTCAAGGTATCAGTGGGAGCAGCCGAGTGGTAGAAGGAGCCATTACAGAAGCTAAAGTTGCCTATTAAGCTGATCAAGATGACAACCTCCCAAAAGCACGGAGACTTTGTGACAGAGCCCATGGGGGAAAAGCCAGTGGGGAGCCAGCAGAGACTGGTGAAGTCTTGGGCAAGAAGCTGGAGAAAAGGGGCTTTGACAAGGCCTATGTGGTCCTTGGCCAGTTTCTCGTGCTAAAGAAAGATGAAGATCTCTTCCAGGAATGGCTAAAGGACACATGCAGTGCCAAGGCCAGACAGTCCCAGGACTGCTTAGGTGCCTTCAAGAGTGGTTGTGACGCCTTATTGTGAGGCTCTCTGGGGAGCCCCCAGCCCCAAGGCCCAGCATTGAGTCTCAGAGTTTGCAGCCATGTAGGGACTCCTCCCCTGTCCTCTACAAAGGAAGAGATTTCTGTTGTACTCAACCTCTGCTGTACTTCAAAATCTTTTGGAAGTTCTCTCCCCCTCCGGAAATTCTCCCTCTTGCATGAGTCTTCCTTTTCCTTCCCCTGCCAGTTTCATGTCAACAATTCTCAGCCTCTTCCAGTGGATTCCTGGCCCCTCCCAGACCTCCCACTCCCACCTCCACCTCTGGTCTGTTTTATGTTCTTTGGCTCCTTTCTTAGCAGAACAGTCACTGTCCTTATAAAGTTTTTTAAATCAATTAAATCAGTGGCCTTCAAAAAAAACAATAAATAAATCCTAAAACTGAAAGGTTCTACCAGAAAACACTATTAGAATACATTCAGTAAAGTTGCAGGACACAAAAATATGCTGCATCTCTACACATTAATAAGTATTAGAAAAAATAACAATAATCCCATTTACAATTACATAAATAAAAAATAAAATACCTGGGCACCTGAGTGGCTCAGTCGGTTGAACACCTGACTTCAGTTTAGGTCATGATCTCGTGGCTCCTGAGTTCAAGCCCCATGTTGGACTCTGTGCTAAAAGCTCAGAGCCTGAGCCTGCTTTGTATTCTGTGTCTCCCTTTCTCTCTGCCCCTCTCTTACTCATGTGTGCATGCTCTCTCTCTCTCTCTCTCTCTCAAAAGTAAACATTAAAAAAATAATAAAATACCCAAGAATAAATTTAACCAAGGATCTATATACTGAAGCCTCAAAACATTAATAGAAGAAACTGATGAAAACACAAATGGAAAGATATTCTACAGTTATAGATGGAAAGAACAAATTGTCCATACTACACAAAAGCAATATGTACATTCAGTGCAATCCCTTATCAAAATTCCAATGGCACATTTTTTAGAGACAAAAACAAAGAATCCTAAAATTTCTATGAAACTTTAAAAGTTCCAAAATAGGGCACCAAAACCCATAAAATACCTAGGAATAAATCTAACCAAAGAGGT
>NW_024421336.1:0-8416 GCF_014898765.1 Herpailurus yagouaroundi | reverse complement strand
AAACCTCTTTGACCTTGGCCGCAGCAACTTCTTACTCAACACGTCTCTGGAGGCAAGGGAAACAAAAGCAAAAATGAATGACTGGGACCTCATCAAAATAAAAAGCTTCTGCACAGCCAAGAAAACAACCAGCAAAACTAAAAGGTAATCGACAGAATGGGAGAAGATATTTGCAAATGACATATCAGATAAAGGGTTGGTATCCAAAATCTATAGAGAACTTATCAAACTCAACACCCAAAAAACAGATAATCCAGTGAAGAAATGGGCAAAAGACATGAATAGACACTTCTCCAAGGAAGACATTCAGATGGCCGACATATGAAAAAATGTTCAACATCACTCATCATCAGAGAAATACAAATCAAAATCACAATGAGATACCACCTCACACCTGACATAATGGCTAACATTAACAACTCAGGCAACAACAGATGTTGATGAGGATGCGGAGAAAGAGATCTCTTTTGCATTTTTGGTGGGAATGCAAGCTAGTGCAGCCACTCTAGAAAATGGTATGGAGGTTCCTCAAAAAACTAAAAATAGAACTACCCTACGACCCAGCAATTGCACTACTAGGTATTTTCCAAGGGATACAGGTGTGCTGTTTTTTTTTTTTTTAATTTTTTTTTTTCAACGTTTATTTATTTTTGGGACAGAGAGAGACAGAGCATGAACGGGGGAGGGGCAGAGAGAGAGGGAGACACAGAATCGGAAACAGGCTCCAGGCTCCGAGCCATCCGCCCAGAGCCTGACGCGGGGCTCGAACTCCTGGACCACGAGATCGTGACCTGGCTGAAGTCAGACGCTTAACCGACTGCGCCACCCAGGCGCCCCAGGTGTGCTGTTTCAAAGGGACACATGCACCCCCATGTTTATAGCAACAGTATCAACAATAGCCAAAGCATGGAAAGAGCTCAGATGTCCATTGATGGATGAATGGATAAAGACGATGTGGTGCGTGTGTGTGTGTGTATATATATATATATATGCGTGTGTGTGTGTATATATACATATATATACATACATACACACACACCACATATTTATATACATGTATATATACATACACACACACACACACACACACACACACACACAATGGATTATTACTCGGCAATCAAAAAGAATGAAATCTTGCCATTTGCAACTATGTGGATGGAACTCAACGGCATTATGCTATGCGAAATTAGTCCATCAGAGAAAGACAAATATCATATGACTTTACTCATATGAGGACTTTAAGAGACAAAACAGATGAATATAATGGAAGGGAAACAAAAGTAATATAAAAACAGGGAGGGGGACAAAACAGAAGAGACTTATAAATATGGAGAACAGAGGGTTACCGGAGGGGCTGTGGGAGGGGGGATGGGCTAAATGGGTAAGGGGCATTAAGGAATCTACTCCTAAATCATTGTTGCACTATATGCTAACTAATTTGGATGTAATTTTAAGAAAATAAAATTAAAAAATTTTTTTCAAAAAAATAAGTAAAATAAAATTAAAAATATCATTCCATAAAAATTATGTATTGGGGCGCCTGGGTGGCGCAGTCGGTTAAGCGTCCGACTTCAGCCAGGTCACGATCTTGCGGTCCGTGAGTTCGAGCCCCGTGTCAGGCTCTGGGCTGATGGCTCAGAGCCTGGAGCCTGTTTCCGATTCTGTGTCTCCCTCTCTCTCTGCCCCTCCCCCGTTCATGCTCTGTCTCTCTCTGTCCCAAAAATAAATAAACGTTGAAAAAAAAAATAAAAATAAAAATTATGTACTAAAGATATGCACCTCTGAAAATGAAGTCAGAAATCAGATTTACCATTACGATTATAAACAGTATGTAATGAAATGGCAAAAAGCTGAAAAAATAAAGGTAGGACATAAGAAACAACTTCCCAATAGATTACAGGAAAGCCTACCGTGAGAAACTTCTTAAAAGGATTCAGTAAACAATCATCTGTCTGGGCAGATAGGATCCTTTGATTCCTTGGAAATCATTTGCATTTCAAATCAACAAGTAAAATCACCCACCAATGAAGTACACAAACACATTCTGCCACAGAAGCCCCATAAGCTACAGATTTCATGCCAAAACCTTCTCTCCACTAACATCTTATCATTACTATGCTGAAAGCCAATGACAATGCAGATAACCCAGATCTAGGTCAGGGATTCTTTTTACTGCAGGGGAGTTACTGAACAATTCTCAAAGGGCAGGAGAAACAGGCCCTTCCTTCTTACCTTTACCATGAACGTAAAGTCTGTTAGAGCTGGGGAATACACGGCCCCACCAGCACATGGGCCCATGATTAGAGAAATCTGAGGGATGACTCCAGATGCCATGACGTTCCTCTGCCAAAAGAGAAAGACAAGGCATCTTGTTACAGAGGTGTTCATTGCACTAACTGCAGAAAAATAAAGGCAATAATAAAATTACATTTGGCTTTTAGTCACAGAAATTCTATCCTGGAGGCAAGAGACCTAATCAGTACAGTTTCTTCCAGAATTATATATGTGCAATTTCTCCACATAACAGGTGGGATTATTGGCATATTAATTTCTGGGGCAAATACCCTCTCTCCCCTCCCTGACAGTAGTTTCCCAAAAGCTCCATCAGGACATGAGCTCGGAGTGACTCCCATCAATTTCACCCCAGCCCCAAACACACCTCAAGCCCAGCATCCCTACCTTCACAAAGCTGGCTGAAAAAATGAATGAAAGCCTTAGGCAGGATGTACAGAGCCAACACTTACCCTGGAGCCATGACCTCTAGTTGGAGTTCCTTCACACCAACCACAAAGGGTACCCAGCAGTTACAAGGCAAGGTTAAGAAGCAGGTGCAACTTTACTCTCTGTCTTCAATGTCTGCCCACCTCTAGACAGGGTATATGGAGAAAGGGAGGCAGCTGAAGCCAGAATGTTTCAATGGGGGAAAAGGTATGTAAAGGGCCAAGCCTCAGGCCACCTCTGGGAAAGAAAGGAATGGGACTGAAAGACCCAAGCAAGATGATACTCCAATGACTCCTTGCCCAACTGCCAACTGTTTTCCTTTCCCTCGGCTCCATCAGCATAAGAGAAGCATGTCCACTTTTAGCCATGTCTAGGCTCTGAACCCAATTTTTATAAATCATAGGACATAGCTGAGAAAAGCACAAAAAGCCATCTAATAGAGAGGATTATGGGAAGATGGCAGAGCAGAAAGCACCAGGAATCTGTCTTCACCTAGACAACACCTGGACTGACATAATCTATGTGAAAAAACTTTTTGAAACTCTAGAGTCTATAGAAGGCTTCCAACTCCCAGAGGAAACTTTGGGGAATAAACTGCAGTTAATTTCGGTCAATTTTAGCTCTTAGCACAACAGCAGCTACTCATCCTCTGCCCCCTTAGCCACAAGGCCGGCAGCGGTAAACATATTCCTGGAGCAGCTTATACAGAGCTTTCAAAAAGAGCCCAGGTAGACAAAAAGCACTCTGTCCTCCAAATATCACGGATTGCCCACTGCTGAGATTCTGATTACACAAATGTAGTTAGAAAGGATGGTGGCCATTGTGGTTCTACCTCCCTACCTCATTGCTGCAAGCCCCTGTCATTCCAGCTCAACATCCCTAATCATTAGGGAAATACAAATCATAACAAGAATGAAGTATCACAGGGGCACCTGGGTGGTTCAGGCAGTTAAGTGTCCAACTTTGGCTCAGGTCATGATCTCACAGTTCATGGGTTCGAGCCCTGCATCGAGCTCTGTGCTGTAGTTTGGAGCCTGGAGCCTGCTTCAGATTCTGTGTCTCTCCCTCGCTTTGCCCCTACCCCACCCACTCACTCACACACACTCTCTCAAAAATAAACATTAAAAAGAAAAATTTTTTTTAGAAGGTTGTGTTGTAGGTACCACAACAGAAACACTGGGATAGCTACTATCAAACAGAAAACAAGTAATGTTGGCAAGGATTTGGAGAAATTGGAACCTTTGCAAACTGCTGGTGGGAATGTAAAATGGTACAGCCACCGTGGAAAACAGCACAGAGGTTCCTCAAAAATTTAAAAATTACCATGTGATCCAGAAATTCCACTTATAGCAATATACCAAAAAGAATGGAAATGAGGTTCTCAAAGGCATATTTGTGTTGTGGTTTTTTTTGTTTTGTTTTTAGAATTTATTCCATCACTTGAACCATTGTAAGAAGCAAATTTTATTTTGAGAGAGAGATATGTGCATGAACAGGGGAGAGCGAGAGGGAGAGAGAGAATCTCAAACAAGCTCCACACCCAGCATGGAGATCATCACCGGAAGGGAGAGAGATGCTTAACTGACTGAGTCACCCAGGCGCCCCTCAAAGAGATATTTGTACACCTATATTCATAGCAGCATTACTCACAATAACTGAAACACAGAAGCAACCCACTGCCCATCAATGGATGAATGAATAAACAAAATGTGATATGTACATACAATGGAGTATTATTTAGCCTTAAAAAGAAAAAACTTGCTACAACATGGATAAACATTGAGGACATTATACTAAATGAAATAAGCCATTCACAAAGACACAAATAAATACAATATTATTTCACTTATATAAGGTAGTCAAAATCATACTGACAAAGTGGAAGACTGATTACCAGGGACCTGGGGGAGGGAATAATAGGGGAAACTGCTTAAAGGGTATAGAGTTCCAGTTTGGTTTTGTTTGTTTTTGTAATCTCTATACCCAATGTGGGGCTCGAACTCACAACCCCAAGGAACAAGAATCACATGTTCTTCCAACTGAGCCAGCCAGGCACTCCTAGAGTTCCAGTTTTGCAAGATGAAAAGAGTTACCCAGATGAATACTGGTGATAGTTGCACAACATTATGGATGTATTTACTACCACTGAATGTACACTTAATAATGGTTAAATTGGTAAATTTCAAGTGTATTTTACAACAATAAAAAAAGTTGAAAAAGTTGTCTATACTATGCAAAAAATATCAAGGTACACAGGTGAACTTCCAGCTATGGCAGAGTGAATAGTTTAGAAAACTCTCCTCCAAAACAACAACTATAAAACTGGTAAGAATTATCAAAAACAAACATTTGAAGGCTTAGGAACCCAACCAAATATTAACAACTTGAGAAGTGTTTATTGATTTAAAGTAAAAAAAAAACCTGCTAAACTTGAGCTAAGAGCAGTAGCATTCTTAACTCAGGCTGCTACCACTGCCCAAACCAGCTCAATGTCCTTCAGGGTAAAAGAAAATAATACCAGATGGTAATTAAAATCCACAAGAAGCAAGTAACATCATGTGATTAAATATATAATACTGTATAAATATAGTTCTGTCTTGATACTTTAAAAGATTATATAAAGCCATAATTTTAAATAACTTATAAACCTAGCAGCAAAGTGTTAATAAGAAAACAAAGGGGGGTAAAATGGAGCTATATCAGATCAAAGATCCTAGATTTTACCAGAATTAAGTCAGTTTTCATTTGAAGTAGACTGTGATCAATTAAGATACATATTGTAACCCTTAGAGCAAACACCCATTAACTCAACATAGTTTTGTTTTGTTTTTTTTAAGTCAGAGGAATTAGAAAGGTATACTAAAAATATGTGCGTAACATGGAAAAACTGGAGTGACATCACAGAAGATGCTAGAACAAGAAGTTCTAAGAATCTATGCCTCTAACCCACTATTGAGCTAGCAGGAACTGTCTGAATCAACTATTTTGGAACCCTAGAGTGTAGTGGAACCATCCCTCCCCCATCCCTGCAACCCCTTGCCAGGGGATTGGCAGCCTATGTTCCTACTGCAGCTAGCTGGTGTCAGAGTAAGCAATAAGAACCCTGTCCTCCAAAACTCAGAGTTATGTGTACTGATTACTGATCATGGTTTTTGATCAATATGGGACCAACAGAGAGGCTGGCAACTGTTTGAACCCTGACAGATTCAAGTAGCTCTCTGGCTGAGATGGGATTTAAAGAGACAGTTTCTCTTCTGGGAGCCAGACTTTTCAGGAAATCTTTGTCAGCTCACTGACGGGCTGCCAGAATCTTCAGTGACCACACTAAACATGTAACATATTTTGCAAAAACAGCTCAGAGAGTCACAAATGGATAGATTCAGCCCCCAAGAAGCAAAACCCTGTAGTCTCTAATGAGTGAATTAGATTTCCAACATTACCAGAAATACACATAATTTCCAGTACTCAACAAAGAAATTACCAAACACATAAACAGGCTACTATGGGCCATTCACAGGAAAAAAAAAAAAAAAAAAAAACATTGCTGAGGAAGCTAAAACATTGGAACTGTCAAAGATGTTACAGCAATGGTCTTAAATGGTCAATGCGCTAAAGGAAATCATGAGGGGGGGGGAAAAGGGAAATCAGCAAAACAATGACAAAATGAGTATGCCAGTAAAGAGACAGAAATAAAAAGAAACCAAACAGTAATTCTGAAGCTGAAAAGGACAAGACCTGAAATTAAAAGCTTACTAGAAGGGTTCAAAAGCAGACTTCAACAAGCAAAAGAAAAATTCAGAGAACTTGAAGACACTGAAACTATTCAGTCTAAGGAGCAGCTAGGCAAACATTGAAGAATAATGAACAGCCTAAGGAATCTGTAAGGATGCATGACATGTACCAACATATACATTACAGTTATCTCAGAGGAAGAAGCAAATGATTTCAAGAAATAATGGCTGAAAACTTCCCAGATTTGATGAAAGATGTGAATATACACATCCAAAAATCTCTGAATTTCCATGCAGATAGGATGAACTCAGATCCACACCAAACTCACATTACATTCAAACTGCTGAAACCTAAACACAAGGAGAGGAATTTGAGGGCAACTAGAGGAAGCAACTTGTCACATACAAGAAATCCTCAATAAAATTAACAGTTGACTTCTCACCAGAAATCATAGAGTCCAGGGGTGCCTCAGTGGCTCAGTCACTAAGCATACAACTTTGATTTAGGCTCAGGTCATGATCTCACAGTTCATGAGTTCAAGCCCCTCATTGGGCTCTATGCTGACAGTGCAGAGCCTGCTTGGGACTCTCTCTCCCTTCTCTGTCTCTGCCCCTTCCCTACTTGGCTCACTCGCTCTCTCTCAAAAATAAATAAACTTAAAAAAAAAAAAAAGAAATAATAGAGTCCAGTGGGATATTATAGTCTCAAAAGGAAAAAGAAAACTGTCAAATATATCCAGCAAAACTATCCTTTAAGAATAAAGGAAAAATTAAGACATTTCCAAACAAAAGCTGAAGGTTGTTTACAGTAGACATACAAGAAATGCTACAGGTCCTTCAGCCTGAAATGAAAGGACCACAGTAAATACCCTGACATCATGAGAAAAAATAAACACTAGTAAATGTAATTCCCTAAGTAAACATAAAAGGCAGTGTTATTTTGGTACTTTGGTTTGATTTGTAACATCTTCCTTCTTCCTAAGGTATTTAAAAAGCAAATGCACAAAACAAATATAAATATGTTTGGGTACACAACATATAAAAATATAACATGGTAACAACATGGAGAAGGAATAGAGATGTATAAAAGCAGAACTTTCACACACTATTGAAGCTAAACTAGTATTATTCAAACAAAATTGCTGTAAATTTAAGGTGGTAATTGTAATTCCCTAGGTAATTACTAGGGGAAGAATGATGAAAATGAAAGAAGTGAATCCAAACGGCACACTTAAAAAAATGACACTAAAGATTAATAGAGGAACTGAGGGACAAAAGAACGTAACACAGAGAATAGGTAAATAGCAGAAATAAACCCTTTATTGGTAATCAAATGTAAATGGATTAAGTTCCTCTATTAATATAGATTAGATTTAAATCTAGTTTTTAAAAAATAAATAAATGCAAGTAAAATAAAAATCTAGTTTTTGATGGTAATAAAGGAAAATCCTCAACTCACCCCCTCCCAACACCACAGTGAGTCTACAGCTACATATGGAACAATTTCCTCTAAGGAAAAAAACACACACACACACACAAAGGCTAAATGAGTGACAACTACACAGAAGAAAACTACACATAGGCAGATATGAGAGACTGAGGCACACTATCACCATAAACTCCACCCCACCTCTGGCACAGTATCCCACAACCTAGGAAGGAACTCAAAACCTGGACCTTCTCCCTCAGGAGCAAAGAGTTAGAACCCCAAATTGAGAATCCCAAACTTTTAGGATAAACACCTGAGAGATAAGCCCCCAAAACACCTAACTTTTAACTTACCAGGGCTCATGTCCTGAAACCCACAAGACTGAAGCTATCTGGAAAACCATTTTTAAAGGGCGGCTCACACCCTCAAACTCACCCCAAAGCACAACTCAAAGGCAGCAAATTGCACCCAGACTTACAGTGAAGGTGGCTCACATGCTTATATAAAAGCATCAGCCTGAGAGGCAAACGTA
>NW_024421335.1:0-4618 GCF_014898765.1 Herpailurus yagouaroundi | reverse complement strand
AAAAAAAATTTTAAGTATTTCATCCCACTTTTACTTGTTTTCATTGGGAGAATGACCCAAAATAAAAGACTGCCATTATCAGAAGCAGGACACGTGAATTTTTTTGCCATCTGTCAGCACATTGATTTGAGGAGTTTGCAAAAATGTTGGAATTGTTGGCTAACATGGAATTTACACACTATTATGGGGGTCATTTAACAGTGGTCTGTGGTAAGGACAGTGGACCTCTGGTTCTATAAACTTCTTAATCTAACTGCTGCCCCAGTCTGAAGTAGGGAAAAATTATCAGTTTTTTTTCTTAAAACTGTTTTGAGATGTAATTCACATCAGAATACTCTATAATTTAGGATAATTTTTTTTTTCCTTTTGGTTTTTTTTTTTTTTTTTTTTTTTGAGAGAGAGAGAAAGAGTGTGTGTGTGTGTGTGTGTGCGTGCGTGCGCGCGCCCGCTCACAGGCCAGGGAGGGACAGAGAGAGGGGAAGAGAGAGAGAGAGAGAGAGCGGGAGAGGGAGGGAGGGAGGGAGGGATGGAGAGGGAGAACGAACCTTAAGCACAGTCCGCACAAAGCACAGAGCCCAATGTAGGGCTTGATCCCACAACCCTAGGATCACAACCTGAGCCGAATTCAAGAGTTGGACACTCAACCGACTGAGCCACCCAGGCATCCCTAGGATAACTCTTAACTCACCTATAAATCAGAGCACCTTGCAGAAGCTCTGACTGTACACCTCATTGCTTCCAAGTCCCCATATGTAGTTCTGTGAGTCAGAGCCAAGTGCAGTTGAGGTTCCAGTGCTGGTGTTGTGGTTTGTTTGCTTAGAGTTGCCACAGATCAAGGCACTTTCCAGAAGCTTATGAATAATGAGAATTGCAAGTTCTAAGTCTATGGCATTTATTGACCAACAAGTGTATTCCCTGCTAAAGTTAGGCTTGGAGTTTGGTGTGGCTTTTTTGTTCCTGGGTTTTTTGTTTGGTGTTTTGGTAGGAATTAAAGAAAAAAGAAAAACAGAAAGAGTATCGTGAAAAACAAAAGGAGAAGAAAAGAAGCAAAAGGCTTACGAAGCAGGCCAGAAAGGCCTCGTCGGCCCCGAAGAAAGAGGAGGCGGGCCCTGGGACTGGCGGTGCTCCGGTGAAGGGCCCCGCACCCCCGAAGGAGGCCCGAGCTTGTGGGAAGAAAGAGAGCACTCAGGTAAAAGCCCAGAATAAAGTGCAGGACGAATCCGAAGAGGAGCTTCCTCAACTGGTACCAATAGAGAGGACTCCAGCGAAAGAAAACGGAGAGGTATTTCTATTGGTGCTAGTGGCCGATGGCTTCAGTGCCCCCGTGTGTCAGGCAGGCCCCGCTGAGCCATGCGTGTAAGAGGCATTGCAAGGACGGGGGCGTTGTTTGTCCCTAGTGTATTTCCAGCAGAATCTGTCGTAGCAAAGATCCCGAGGTCATAGATGAAACTTACCAGGTAGACCCAGAAGCCTGGGAGGGGCTTCCTTTGCCCTGTATTGGAGTGATGTGCAGTGAACACATTCGTCTGTGTATCTCAGATTCAGGGGAGGGGTGGTCATGATAATAATTCTGGGACGCATCGCCTGTGGTTTTCAAAAGCAGGCCGGGGCAGACATTTGGGCACTGGTTCAGTTTCTGACAGTGAGTCCCGGATCACCACATGATTAATTTTTGGAAATGTACCAGGGCAAGGGCAAGCTTGGGTGCTGGGTCCTGCCTGTAAAACCTTTCAGACCTGGTGAAGACAGTCACTCTCGGAGTTCCATTGTCAGGGGCCGTTTTTCCCTGCACTTAACTCTTATTTTTCTTAGATGCAAAAACAAGCCGCAGGAAAGAAGTCTCCAAAGAAGAGTCCCAATCCCAGCGCACCTCGTGGGAAGAAGAGAAAGGCCCTTCCCAGTTTCGAGACCCCGACGGCTGCGGAGCCCAAGACCCCAGGTAGCAGCCCGGGCAAGAAGCCAAGAATCAAAGAAGAGGCGGGAAAAGAACCAGACTCTTCACTGGGCAAAAAAGACCCAAGACAGGTGACCAAAAAGCCAGGGGCCAAGTTCTTCACTACTCCCAGTAAGTCTGCGAAAAAAGCCCCCCACGCCCCCAAACAGTGGCCCAAAAAGTCCAGAGTGCCCCAGTCGACCTAAAAATCAGAGACTCAAGCAGAAGGAATCCTCCAGACTCCCTAAAGAGCTTTTTAAAAAATGCCTGGATCCCGCCCCTGCCCGGCGCAGTCTCCTCGAGGAGTGAGGCCCAGACTTAAATACTTGTTAAAACCTCCGCAAGCAATTCTGACGGATGTTGGTGGGCGTGGGAAAGAGTTGTGAAGGAGACCCATTTTTTAAGTTGCTTTTCCATGTATTTGCTAATGTAACAGAGGGAAAATACAGTGCTTCTGTGTGGTTGCTTGTTATTAAAGTGTAACGGCTTCTGAGTAAACTCTTGGTGCTCCCTATCTTGTTGGTTTTCCTTAAATCCCTGCGATGTCACCCCTGTCCCCGTCTGCTGTCACCCTGGGTTTTGCCTAGGCTCCATTACCCTAGTTTGTGCGAACCTTCCCAGCCCTTGTCCGCCGGCAGGGAGGGGCTCGCTGCCTGGCACTCAGCTCTGCAACTTACAAGAAGCCCTCGGCGGGTTTCAGAATCAAATAGTCGATGTTGGTGGTAGTCGGCCTGGGCCGGGGCCGCCGAGGGGGCGTGCACTTGATGAGACTGGTTAACAGGGAGCCGTTTTCAGAGACACGGAGTTGAATCCCGCCTGCTAGAGACCAGAAATCCTTCTAGCTTTGCCATCTTTCTCCAGACCCTTCCTCGGCCTGTGTGGATTCGCTCGCGTGTGCCGACTCTAGGCCAGGAAGCTGGAGGGGGTGGACTGTGGATTTGGGGTGACTCAAATGTGTTCTGAGGCAGTCAGTGACTTTTCAGGTGCTTGGCCTTTCCCTCGATTTGAATCAGGGTCCCCATCCCTGGTGGTAAGCGATGGGTTCCCTGTCCTACCGGAAAGGCCGAAGTGAGGCACGCTTTCAGGGATCACGTGGCTCGGGAAGCAGTCAACTTGCAGACCGTCTTCCATCAAGTTAGAGGAGCGAGAGCTTTTGCTTTTCAGACGTTAACTTACAATCCTCAAATCCTCTCAAATAACACTACTTTGCAATTCCGCTGTCCTTGTAGGCTTTCAGGTACACATTTCACATAGAGGATTAGCACAGTCGCTTTGAATTTTCCGCAGAAACGTCCCACGGCAACAGGCCAGCCTTGTTTCACATCTTGAGACGTGAAGGTGAAGTCCTCTTTGGCGTGGGTCATCGCGTACACAGTGCTGCTCCTCTCTACGTGACCTGATGGGGGGAGGGGACAGCATTCGGTCTTTTACCCACCCTCCACCCAACCAATAGGGATTCTGTGACACAAGTGATCTCTTTGGTCTGTGGCTTCCTCCTGATGGAAATGTGGGGCAGCTGCTTACCTTCCTGTCCTTTGTACATCAGGGGTCACTCAAGTTATGTTGAAAACAGCAGATTTATTTTAAACTTCTTAAGCAGGAGGCTCATTTTCTGACAACTGGAAACCACGGCTCGGGAATGGGTCAAAATTCTGAATTGCAACAACAAGGCACAAATCCAGCTGCTAGGTCTCTAAGGCTCAGGCGCGTCCCCAGCTGGCCGATAGGGCTGCGACCTGGGGCCAAGAGGAGCGGGAAACCGCTGCTACGGTGAGTCACGCTCTTGGGGTTAAAAGGCTGGGTGTGTGGCTGACACTATACTGGGAGTCAGTGCAGGGTTTCTGGACCCATCCGCCGTGCCATGGAGATTCAAGGGACAAAACCGGGTCTGGTGGGAGAAATGTCATGCAACCTTTCTGAAGAAATACTTGAATTTTGGTTCTTTTTCTTTCTTTCTTTTTTTTTTTTTTTTTAAGGAACCATAATAACCATCAAAAAAACTTTTGAAGTTTGTTTATTTTGAGAGGCAGAATCCCAGGCAGGCTCCGTGCTGTCAGCGCAGAGCCCGACGTGGGGCTCGAACTCACAAACCGGTGAGATCGTGACCTGACCTGAGCCAAAATCAAGAGTCAGATACTCAACTGACTGAGCCACCCCCCCTGCAAAAATATTTTTAAATGTTTTGTATTTAAGACAGCCTCACTGTTTAGTGAAGATCACATCGTATTTCATAGTCTCCTTGAGAAATAATAAAAATGAGGGACCAAAGGAATTGGTTGAGTCCTGCTATCTTATTACTGACCCCAGACCCTTGCCCTGGCCCCTTCCAGTTCACAGGCGTTGAAGGGTTTAACCAGCCAAGAAATATTTGGCCGTTTTACTAGATGTTTGAAGGTTCTGTACCACCCACATTTCTTTCTCCTCAAATTGCTACGGTTTTCCCTGTGTTCACATGTACAGCACCAAGATTCTCAGCAGGACTTTACGAACCATCAGAAGCCCTCGTCAAGCTTTGGGTCTTGAAGGAATTCATGCGTGTGATGAAGGACCACAGATACAATTTGGGTTATAGCGATGACTTCAGGATGATGGTCTCGGAGAGAAAATGGCAAACTGGGTGCTTATGTTTAACCACAGACTCGACGTCTTAGTCCAGTGCTGTCTTAAAAGGATCAACATCCGGGG
>NW_024421334.1:0-6927 GCF_014898765.1 Herpailurus yagouaroundi | reverse complement strand
GGTCTGTCTCTTCCTTTTCTTCTTGTCTCAAGTCAGCTGAGAACCAGGACAGGACTACGTCTATCAGACGTTGTATGTTTCTCTGCGGCAAGGCAGGGCCCTGGAACTTCCCGACCCCATGAACGGCCCCTGGTGCTTTGCAGCTTTGAAGATTATTCTGCTTTGATGGTGTGTAGATTCCAATCGTCAGTTTAATCTCAACGGCTGATTCCTCAAAACCATTGGCCTGTAGCGTTTCAAATGGAAAAAGCCTGAATATTGCAGCAATGTTCTAGGAAGCAGCCAGGTCCTTCCCCAAGATCTCTGGGAAAAAGGATAAATTTTCTGTGTGTGTCGATCTGTCTTAGGACACTGTGAACATGGCCTGTCACATCAGGGACATTTATTTGCTCAAGAAGGCAATCCCAGTGATTTTTTCCAGGGCCCTACTGAATCCCCCCTGAATGATTTCCCTCACAATTTCCTGTTATGACTGTGCTTCTATTTCTGTCCTCTGCTACACGGCACATGGGAGTGAGCATTTGTGGCGGGGAGTCTGCCTAATGGAACTTTCTCTTCATTTATTTGCAGACAACCAAATGGGTCACGAGGGGCTGAAAGGGCGAGAGTCAGATGCCCCCAGGTAATTCTGAATACTTGGGGGCTGGGAAATCAGTGGTGGCGTCTGTAGACCTCAGATCCAAGGAAAGGCAGAAAGTGCTGGATAGAACCATGTTATCCATTCGGTCAATGGCCAATTATCTGCTTTCACAGTGGTTTCTGTTTTCATTGTGGTACTTGTATTGCTCCCATTTCTTACTTATGACTCAAGTTGAGTAACACACAGTCAGCTGGCCCAGGTGAGCTATAGGCACAGGGATTCCTGCACTCACCATTCTCCCCAGCATTCGAGAGAAAGGCAATCTACTTTCTGCCCCGTTCGATTTAGCAGGTGGGCATGTATTTCAGAGCAAGAATGTAGGTAGACTCAAATGTGCCATCATGCCGTGATATTGAGAGAGACAGGCCTTCATGACATGAGAATTCTGAGAGAGTAGCCTGCCCCCGAAGCTGCAAGCACTGGGCCACTCCATGCAGGACTCGAGGGCATTTGAACGGAAGGGAGGGAGCCACTGCTGTCCTGTGACTCTGTGTGTTTGAGTCAGGACTGGATGGCACGGTGCTCATTCAGGCTCTTGCCTCATCAGCTTGCTAGGTGGCCAGTGTACAGAGCACTTACTGTCCTTTCTGTCTGCCGCCCCTGTGACAGACACACCTCGTCCCACACAAAAAGAAGAGTTGTTTCTCTCATTAATGAGGCACTCTCTTTGCTTTTGTGAAAATGCCTTTTGCCTTCCATCAAAGCCAGACAGGACGTAGGATTTCAGATCCCTCTTTGGTTAATCTTCAGTTTTCCCCCTGCCTCAGGCTCAGTAGACTGCTGCTAGAGGTGGTGGAGGAGGAAACCACATGGGACTCTCTGGATGAACGCTACTGGACATATTCGGTTCTTCCTGACCTGTCTGACTCCTACTGGCCTTACAGGAGCACCGCCATCTTCTTCCCTGAGGAACTGGAAGTCTCTTCTGCTCTGGAAATGGCCAGTGAGTACTCCGCTGTCAGGGTGATCAAGCTCCAGCTGGACTGCCCCGTACATCTCCTGGTCTTTGTGCCCCACACCTGTGCTGTGCTGAGAGAGCTCATCCCTGTGTGCAGGCCCTGTACACACATCTTGATGTGAGCCAGGCTCCAGGATGGATGGAGTTTCAAGCACAGACATCATGTGGGTCAGGGAACTCTTCTCCCTTCCTACTCCCAGGACATGCCCATGTCCCCTGGGCTTCACTGTCAGGTCATTGGACCCAAGGGCGGCATGACAGATACGACTCGCCTCAGCAACACGACCATAGAAGGTGTCTGTCAGACCTTGGATGCAATGCCTCTTCTCACCTTTCATGCTCCACATTTCATCTCTGAGCCAGGTCCTTTAAGAATCCGTGCCTGCCACAGTCGGTCGGAATCCTTGTCCAGGGTGAAAGATGCAACCTTGGCTTTCCTGTTCTTAGCCTCATTCTCTATCTCTTTGCTTTGGCTTGTCTTCCTAAGCCTCGTCTGAAAACCCACCCTACGTGCCTCTACTGTTAGCTCGTTTGTGTGTTTCCAGGAGTAGAGCTGTGCGTTGGCATTCCCTCATCACAGGAATTGCGCCAAGGTTTCTGTGTAGCTCCAAAGACTCATTTTAATTTGAGGGTTTGTACTTGCATGCTCTCTGCTCCATCACAGTGTATAAATTCCACTAAGCCGTCACCAACCAGGTATCTCACGAGAGAAGGCTGAAAACTGCAGTTATCCTTTTAGAAGGTAGAGAGGCCAGGTCCCCAGAATCTGTGTGAAAAAGAGAACTGAAAGTGTTTGCACAGACTCAAAACAGAGGAAATTGTGATGATGATCTCTTGGAGAAAGCAAATTTCTCCCAGTGGCTCAGGCCAGGAAATCAAGCCAGTTGTCACACTATCCGAGGCACCCTGAAATATCCTTCTCACTCAACCTGTGCTCTCATTGAGCATAGCTGAGTCCCCGGGTGGCACCGAACACTGGGTTACTAATGTGCAAGCAGGGATCTGTTTAATGTGACTGGCCCCGTCTGTATTTATTTGCAGAAAATCAGACCCATCAAGAGGGGGAACAAGACCAAGACCTGACATGCGCCAGGTAAGTCTGAAGAATCATGGGTTGTTATTTCAGTGGTTCAACTCTACATTTCACAGGAAACACAGAAACCGCCAAATTTACCTATTTCATCCATTCTCCAGTCTCAGAATATCTTTTTTTGGCCATGACGTGTGTCTTCATGTGTTATGTGGATAAGTTCCTTTAATGATCCCTCAATTTCGATAACCGGCAGTCAGTTGAAGTAGGCGAATTGTCACTCCCTGAGGTGCTCTGTATTGCCCTGATCTCTCCTTTGGGAAACACCAGAGTGACAGACGTGTCTACTTCTGTCTCTCTGGTGTTACCTCTTTGAGGATCTGCTGTAGCAAATGGATAACTGCAAAAAAATAAAAAAACCTCACATGATGTCACGATAGTAAGAGAAAGAGTCCTTGAAGACGCAAATCTCTCCATGTGGATGATGCCTTTTAACATGTGTTCACTTAGCCACTGAATGTATATCAACAAAATTCATGCAAAAGGGTTGAACTCATGTTTATGATTCTCCATGTGTGCTGTGAGTCATGACATCCATTCCACAGTAGTTCAGTTTGGTGCATAGAAGTTGGTTCTGTGGCCAGTGCCCTGAACACCTCTGTTCTCTGTGTGTGTGTGTGTGTGTGTGTGTGTGTGTGTGTGTGTGTGTGTGTCTCCCTGTCTCTCCCTCTCTGCCTCTCCTGCCCCCAGAGCATCCACACTGTGCCCCTGAAACAGGAGGATAGTTTTCCCTGTCAATAATGGGGTTGCCCCTACGTTATGACCACACTTCTCGGCTTCCCGTGAAAACCAGTAAGATGCTGTGGTGTCTGCTTTTCCTGTTTTAATCTTCAGACCTCCCCTCCCCACCAGGCTCGGCAGGGAGCTGCCGGAGAGTGCAGAGCAGGATGTCCAACAGGACTCACTGGATGAACGCTATTTGACTTACTCAGCTCTTCCTGACCCATCTGATTCCCCCTGGACCCACAGGAGGGCCAACATCAACTCATATGAGGATCTGGATGTCTGTCCTGCTCTGGAAGTAGCTAGTGAGTCCTCCACTGTGAAGGTGATAAAGCTCCAACTGGACTCCCAAGTCGACCCCATAGTTTGGTATCCCTACTCTGCTTATGTTGGAATTTGTTATCCAGCTGTTTCAGCCCCGTAGACATATGGATCTGAATCAGGCTCTAGGATAGACTTCTTTTTTTTTTTTATTTTTTTTTTTCAACGTTTATTTATTTTTGGGACAGAGAGAGACAGAGCATGAACGGGGGAGGGGCAGAGAGAGAGGGAGACACAGAATTGGAAACAGGCTCCAGGCTCTGAGCCATCAGCCCAGAGCCCGACGCGGGGCTCGAACTCACGGACCGCGAGATCGTGACCTGGCTGAAGTCGGACGCTTAACCGACTGCGCCACCCAGGCGCCCCTAGGATAGACTTCTAAGCACAGACATCACATGCATCAGGGCCCTGCCCTCTGTTCCTCATCTCAGGCCATGCCTGTGGCTCCTGACACAAGTCAGGACATTGGGGTCAGGGCGGGTGTGACAAACTCACACTCATCTGTGAGGCACACGCAGAGGAGTCTGTCTTGTTCCTGATTTCCACACAATGTGTCTCCTCAACTGCCATCCTCTCACTTTCATCCCAAAGAATGTTCCTTGAAGTTTTGTGCCTGTCAAGGCGATGTCAGCCTTACCCATGTCTTTGGGTTTGTTGTTTCCCTGGTTTCGCTGCTCTGGTCCCCAGTGTTGGTTGTCCTCTGTGTCCTCTGTGTTGGTTGTCTTCCCTAAGTCGTCGTCTGAGTGTCAGGACATAACCACCTCTACCATCAATCAGCTTGCTTGTACATTTCCCTGAAGCATAGCTGAGCCCCGGCATGGCCCCACCCCGTGCATGGCCCATGTGCCTGTGTAGCAAAAGGGATCACGGACAAAAGATTTCCTTTGATTTGAGGGTCTGCAGATTCCGTGCATCAGTCTGGCCTCTGTAGAAATTCCCTAAAACCCTGCCACCTAGAGTATCTCATGAGGGAAGCTAGTGAGAGAAGGTTGCAGTAAGTTTTGAGAATGCAGGTAAGCTGTTCACCAGAATCTGCAGTAAAACAGAGGTTGACCGGGGCACCTGGGTGGCGCAGTCGGTTAAGCGTCCGACTTCAGCCAGGTCACGATCTCGCGGTCCGTGAGTTTGAGCCCCGCGTCAGGCTCTGGGTTGATGGCTCAGAGCCTGGAGCTTGTTTCCGATTCTGTGTCTCCCTCTCTCTCTGCCCCTCCCCCGTTCATGCTCTGTCTCTCTCTGTCCCAAAAATAAATAAACGTTGAAAAAAAAAAAATTAAAAAAAAAACAGAGGTTGACCTCTGCAGACAGACTGTTGAGATGGGGCTCTACCAGATCAGGGAAATCCTGCCCGATGCTTTAGGAAAGCTAGCCAAGGCACATTCCCAAGACACTTCGTGAGGCCTCCTGGATTATTTCTCTCAATGCCCTGCTGCCCAACTAAGGACATTAGTGCCCGTGTGCTAGTTGCGTGGGACACTCAATTTTCATGTCCAAGTGCTGCTCTGTTTATGTGACTGGCCGGTCTGTATTTACTTGTAGACAATCGTAATGATCTTTGCGATGAAGAAGACCAGGACCCGACATGCCCCAGGTAACTCTGAAGAATCATGGGCTTTAATTCAGTGGTGACATCTGGGGATCTCAGATGTAGGCCAATCTAGAAAGTGCTAAATGCACCTATTTCATCCCTTCCGACACCCACAAGGTGGTCCTTCAGCAAGGTCCTCTGTGTCATGTGGTACTCGCATAGACCCCGTTATTAATCCCTCTCAAATGGAGTATCTGCCGTCCACTGACGCAGGTGGACTAAGCAGTCCCAGGATGCCTTGCACTCTCCCGGTCTCTCCTCGTATTAGGTCCCGTGTAAGATGCACAGCTCTCTCTGCCGGTTGCCATTACCACATTGGCGGGCATTCACAGCAAGGATGGTTTTAGGAAAACAGTTTTCACGTCTCAGTATTTAGACACGTCGGCCTTGGGCCCACGAGATATCCAGGAGTCTACAATGCTGCCTTAGCCTGGGGTTCTCTTGGTGCTTTGTGTAAATCTCCACACAGTGTATGCCAAAGTGTTGATGCTGCTTTATCGTCCTCTGGTGTGCTGTGGGTCATGACTGTTGTGCCCTGGGGTGGTTGCGACTCCTGCCCCATAAGCTGGCACTCTGGCCGTGCCCTGAGCACCTGCCCGCCCACTCCCCCCCGTCCCTGCACCTATCCCGGGTGCACCCACACTGTGGCCCCAGCTTCAGGCAGACTGCTTCATTTCCCTTTGTGGGGATCCCGCTTGTGTTCTGTGACCAGTCCCTCCGCCCTGCCCTCAAACCTGGCTGGCACTGCATGTTGACTAAACCTTCTTGCTGCATGTCTCGTCCTCCCAGCAACACCAGGCTCTGCAGGGAGCTGCCAGTGGCCCCAGAGGATGAAGTCCCACAGGACTCAGTGGGGGAATGTAATTTGACTCCTTCCTTTGGCCATGACCTGTCAGACACCTATAGGCCTTATAGGAGTGCCTCATTCACCTTTGGTAAACAGGAAGTCTTCTTGGGCGTGGATGTAGATGGTGAGTCCTGTTCTTGTGAGGGGCACGAAGTTCCTGCTGGGGCCCCAGGAAGCCTGTCCTCTGTGTCTTCAACAACCTGAATCGGCTGAGAGTTGCATCCCTGCCAACAGGCCCTGTAGGCTCGTACCGGTTTGAACTCTGCTCTCGGATTCACTCTTTAAAAGGCATCCTGTGGCTCAGAGCCCTTTCCTTCCTTCTGTCCCAGGCTGCCCTCTGTCCCCCGGCCCCGTCCAACACGCAGGCTGTTGGTACCAAGTGAGGCTCGAGAGGAGAAATGGAGAAAATGGAAAAAAGGGTTCAGAATCTCAGCCACCGCTATCTTACCCGGAGACAGCTGGGTGACGGTCCTCCTTTGTTTCTTCCTGATTTTGTTTTGTTCCAAAAGGAGACCTCTGCTACTTGTGCAGTTCTGCTGCCAATTGTATTTCTTGTGTGGCTTCCTACAAACTCCCTGGCTTTCCACACACGTTTGTGGTCAGCTCCACATTGGCTGCATCTGTTAAATCGTTGCTGAGCTGCTAGTTGTTTCTCCTGGGGCGCCCGCCTCCCTGTGTACCAGAGCACCCAGTTCTACCCAAATGATCTGAAACAGTCGTAAATGCAAAGAGAACAGTTGCTAGACGCCCCAACGACCCCTGT
>NW_024421333.1:0-1585 GCF_014898765.1 Herpailurus yagouaroundi | reverse complement strand
TGACAGCTCAGAGCCTGGAGCCTGCTTTGGATTCTGTGTCTCCCCCTGTCTCTGCCCCTCCCCTGCTCATGCTCTCTCTCCCATTCTCTCTCTAAAATAAACATTAAAAAAATTTCTTTTAAGTACACTGTTCTAAGAGACTACCCAAAAAACAGACTCTGAACTATACAGAACACACTGGTGGTTACCAGAGGGGAGTGGGCGAGGGGATGGGGAACTAGGGGATGGAGATTAAGGAGTGCACTTGTCATGATGAGCACCAGGTGATGTATGGAAGTGTTGAATCATTGCATTGGACACCCGAAACTAATATTACACAGTATGTTAACTCACTGGAATTCAAATGAAAACTTTTTTTGAAAAAGTGCACTGCTCTAAATATAGTTGTAAATCTTCATGACCTTGAATCAGGCAATGTTTTCTTAGCTATGATGCTGAAAGCACAAGCAACAAAAGAAAAAAATAGATAAATTGGACTTCATCAAAATTTTAAACTCTTGCGTCTCTAAGGGCATTATTAAGAAAGTGAAAAGGCAAACCACAGAACAGGAGAAAATGGTTGCAAATCATGCATCTGACAACAGTCTAGTTTCCAGAATATATAAAGAACTGTTACAACTCAACAATAAAATGACAGCCCAATTTAAAAATGGGCAAAGGTCTCGAACAGGCATTTCTCCAGAGAAGACACGCAAATGGCCAGCAAGCACATGAAAAGATGCTCGACATCGTTAGTCATTAGAGAAATGCATATCAAAACCGCAATGAGCTATGACTTCACACCCACTAGGATGCTTACGATCAAAAAAACAAACAGTAACAGGTGTTGACAAGGATGTGGGGAAACCAGAACTCATACATTGCTGGTGGGAAGGTAAAATGGCGCAGCCACTTTGGAAACAGGCAGTTCTTCAAAAAGTTAAACAAAATTACCATATGACCCAGTACTTTTTCTCCTAGGTATATATATATACATACCCATGAGGAATTAAAATACATGTCTACACGAAAACTTGTACACGGATGTTCATAGCAGCATTATTCACAACAGCCAAAGGTGTAAACAATCCAATGTCCATCAGCTGATAAATACACAAAATGTGGTATCGCCATGCATGAGAATATTATGCAGTCATAAAAAGGAATGAAATCTTGATTCAGGCGATGATATGAATGAACCTCGCAAATATTATGCTAAATGAAAAGAAGCCAGTCATCAAAGGCCACATATTGTGTGACTCCATTTACATGTCCAGCACAGACAAATTCATAGAGGCAGAAAATATATTAGTGTTTGCCATGGGCTAGAGGCAGGAGGCTATAGAGAGTGACTGCTAAAGGGGATGGGATTTCTTTCCTAGAGTGTGAAACTATTCTGGAACTAAACAATGGTGATGATTGCATAACCTTGTAAATACATGAAAAACCACTAAATTGTATTCAGGGCGCCTGGGTGGCTCAGTCAGTTAGGAGTCCAACTTCGGCTCAGGTCATGATCTCACAGTTTGTGGGTTCGAGCCCCGCGTCGGGCTCTGTGCTGACAGCTCAGAGCCTGGAGCCTGCTTTGGATTCTGTGTCTCCCCCT
>NW_024421332.1:0-2938 GCF_014898765.1 Herpailurus yagouaroundi | reverse complement strand
ATGTTCATAGCAGCACTCTCAACAATAGCCAAATTATGGAAAGAGCCTAAATGTCCATCAACTGATGAATGGATAAAGAAATTGTGGTTTATATACACTATGGAATACTACGTGGCAATGAGAAAAAATGAAATATGGCCTTTTGTAGCAACGTGGATGGAACTGGAGAGTGTGATGCTAAGTGAAATAAGCCATACAGAGAAAGACAGATACCATATGGTTTCACTCTTATGTGGATCCTGAGAAACTTAACAGGAACCCATGGGGGAGGGGAAGGAAAAAAAAAAAAGAGGTTAGAGTGGGAGAGAGCCAAAGCATAAGAGACTGTTGAGAACTGAGAGCAAACTGAGGGTTGATGGGGGGTGGGAGGGAGGAGAGGGTGGGTGATGGGTATTGAGGAGGGCACCTTTTGGGATGAGCACTGGGTGTTGTATGGAAACCAATCTGACAATAAATTTCATATATAAATTAAAAAAAAAGATACATAGGGCAAATAAATCCATATATACCTTTGTACTCGTAAAAAAAAAAAAGAAAGAAAATTATCTATCTATATAGTAGCTACAGATGTATGCAGACTTGCAGTTAAAAACCATTTGCAAAAACATGAACAATATATCTATTTAGTCTTTTACTTTTGCACTGATTCTTATTTATATGTAACCTAATAATCATTTTGGGACTCTCTTTTCCTTACAAAAATTAAGTAAGTTTGGATTGAACAGTCAATACGTGGCCTCTTAAGTTCAGAACTTCCTTCTATGGTTTCTGCAAATTCTTAACCTTATTTCCTTGGGTTCTATCTCAGAAACGTAGCTCGGTCCTATCCTTTATCCCTTTTGTGGTCCTATCCACAAAAAAACTGATCACGTGACTTTAAGAGTGTAAATTTCCTGAGGATTAAAGGCATTATGGAGGCATTTAGACCATGTACCACCCAACTTTCTGCCATACTAGTGGCTTCTGGCTCCTTCTGTCTTTTCCTGCCAGGTTATATTCCAAAGACTATACATATGCCCCTCTACTTCATCCTCCTCATTGCCTGCAAATGCCTGGGAAATATAATATTACTTATTCTCAAGGAGCTATTAATTATCAAAGCAAGCCCAAATTCCCTGAAATTCTATGAATAAAATTTTTCCATCTTGGTTACATCAGTAAAGCCATCAGCTGTACCCAATAAATGGAATGACGCTAAAAAAAAACACCTAGTTTTGAGTATAAAGTCAGAAATTATTATTTAATAAACATTTTTTATACACCCACAATTGAAATGAAAACAAGAAGCAATAGCAGCTACATAATCAATTATGGTTTGCGCTCCCTTGACCAATCTAATTCTATAGTAATATATGCATGTGTGGCCTCTCAGAACCTAAAATTGATGACATGTTTGTGCTCTAAAATTATGCAATTACTCTAAGGAGAGCCCCTTCATGCACTCATAGCAGATTTACATTTGATTTATGTACTTGCTTTATATATTCATTTTTATTATGTATACAGAAAAGCTATCCAAAAAAAAAAAAAAAACAGAGGTGGTGAAGGAGGTTGCTTAGAGGTGAGTCTACTTTCAAAAACAGTTGAAACTGGGAGTATGACAGCAAGGTAGGCTAAAATAGAAAGTCTGAAACCAAAGAAAGCACTGGCCATTAAGTGCCAGCAAGCTCCCACACCTCCTTGTGTTGCACTATACTGCAGCCCCAGAGCCTAACTTGGTTTTTGCTGGCTGATAGGGGCTCCATAAAAGGAAGAAGTAATTCAATGAGATAAGCATATCAGTTGATCTTATAATGTTAACTCTGAACCCATGAAATGGCAAGTTTATTTCAGTAGTTTCCTTTTAAGAAAGCAATTTAATGTATATTTCAACAAGATAAAGCAGTATTTATACTCAGGTAAGCCCTCAACTATTTGGAAAACAGTTACCTGCATTAGCTCCACCCTTAAAAATTCTGAGCAGACAGTGGTGGTAATATGTACATATAACAGGAATAGACATAGTTCAGGACTATCATTGATGAATCAACTAACACATATAAATAGAAAATGGTGATCATATCCCCATTGTTGTGATCCCTTCATTATTATTATTTATTTGAATGTGGTTTTTTTCCTCACAGGAAACCAAGACATATCAAAAAAAAAATGTTCATCTTATAAAAGAACCCCTTCTCTCTATCATCTCTTGGTTTTCAAGGTCAATCTTTCCTTTCTTATATTTTTGAATGAACCCAGGGGATGCTGATATACGATGGCAGTTGCCTGACGAATTAGGAAACCACTCATATAAAGGCATGTGTATATTTTCTGACATGCTGACAAACAGTGGCTGTATCATTGACCTGTGGATTGGCACATGCCAGGAAGAGAGGGTCTGCTGGAGCAACCAATGTGACAGGAACTTGAGGCAGGCTAGTCTGAGAAGGCTCCAGGAGGGAAAGAAAGTTAACATGGATGAGAGAAGAGACTATTTCAGTCAATTGGCTGTGGTGGGTGCAAAATGAGATAGAGATCAAAGGGAGAGCATTAACTGGTAGCAGAAGCAAAAGTTTACCAGGAAGAGAGAGTACATAAGACGGGAATTATGAAATAAGTCTAGAGGCCTGTCATCTAGAGTTATAATTTAAATTCAAATTACAACTGTTACCCATTATAAACAAAAGGTAATAATTGAATGAAGTCTCATATTAAAGAGACTCTTTCAAACATTTAAATGACACAGGACTTTCCTCTGCAGTGTTTTGATAAGTGGCTACTCAGACTTCTTTAACATCTTAGGGTAATGAATTTCCTTCCTTGCTAAGAAGGACGTTCTTATGTTAGAAATCTCTTATTATAATATTTTCTCTTAACGGGAACCCTCTTGCACTGTTGGTGGGAATGCAAACTGGTGCAGCCGCTCTGGAAAGCAGTGTGGAGGTTCCTCAGAAAATTA
>NW_024421331.1:0-11361 GCF_014898765.1 Herpailurus yagouaroundi | reverse complement strand
TTATATACATACGTCCACAAAAATAATATACTCTCCACCACTGAAATGAAAAGGCAAAATCAAAGCTCTGTGGTTGAATTCATCCTCTTGGGCTTTTCTAACTTTCCTGAACTCCAAGAGCAGCTCTTTGGGGTTTTCTTGGTTGTTTACCTTGGGACTCTGATGGGAAATGCCATCATTATAGTCATCATCTCCCTGGAACAGAGCCTCCACGTTCCCATGTACCTGTTCCTGCAGAACCTGTCTGTGGTGGATGTGAGTTTCAGTGCAGTCATTATGCCTGAAATGCTGGTGGTCCTCTCCACTGAGAAAACGTCAATTTCATTTGTGAGCTGTTTTGCACAGATGTATTTTATTCTTCTTTTTGGTGGGACTGAATGTTTTCTCCTGGGGGCGATGGCTTATGACCGATTTGCTGCAATCTGCCATCCCCTGAGCTACCCAATGATTATGAACAAAAGGGTTTTCATGAAATTAGTAATGTTCTCATGGGTCTCAGGGATCATGGTGGCTACCGTGCAGACCACATGGGTTTTCAGTTTTCCTTTCTGTGGCCCCAATGAAATCAATCACATCTCTTGTGAAACCCCAGCAGTGCTAGAACTTGCATGCACAGACACCTTTCTGTTTGAAATCTATGCATTCACTGGCACCATTTTGATTGTCATGGTCCCCTTTGTGTTGATTCTCTTGTCTTATATTCGGATTCTCTTTGCCATCCTGAAGATGCCATCGGCCACTGGGAGGCAAAAGGCCTTTTCCACCTGTGCCTCCCATCTCACGTCTGTGACCCTCTTCTATGGCACAGCCAATATGACTTATATCCAACCCAAATCTGGCTACTCCCCAGAAACAAAGAAGGTGATGTCATTGGCCTACTCACTTCTTACACCTCTGTTGAATCCACTGATCTACAGCTTGAGAAACAGCGAGATGAAAAGAGCTTTGATGAAATTGTGGCGAAAAAAGGTGGATTCACATGCATTCTGACTATGTTGAGAAGCTATGTGCTATTTGGTCACTGCCTGAACTCTATTTAAATTTAATAAATGGCCAAACTTTCTATATTCCTCAGTATGAACATGTCTAATTTGTTATTTTTCCAGGTTCAATAATAGGGATCCCTATTTTTGATAGTGTACTGTTGTCATTCATTTTTCATATAATATATAATACAACAGTTCATCTTTCCTCTAGTATGATCTAGGCCATTACTGGATCGTGTCATTAAAATGAAGCTTCAATAAACACCTTGTTCCCTACATTCATATGTAGTGATGCTTTATTTCTGATACATTCTTCACAGTGATTCTGATGGGATGAAGCGTATGCGTCACATTAACATGATAGTAACATTCTTTATAAACCTGTTAGTCAATTATTGCTCAGACACAAGGACTTCATATGAAATATAACAATGTAGAATCCTAGGTCTTACCCAGGACTTAGTGAATTCCAAGGGATTCATATAGATCCATAGGGATCCCTATTAAAAGGATCCCCAAATGACTCGGATGCACTTTGAAGTTGGAGAAGCACTGGTGTACAACACAGATGATATCTTTACAATAAAGATGAGCTGGTTGTTCCTTTACTATCCTCTGTCATCAGATAATCAGAGCTCACATTGCCCTGTATTATTCTCCTGTTAGATAACTTCCTGAAACCATGGTGTATTTGTGTGATCCTTTGATCATCCATGCCTACCTGCTTTTCCCTTGTGTCAGAGCAGGTCCAGGGAAGCCTTTACCACCAGGTACCCGACCAACTCTCCTGGTTCAAAGAGCAGGATGACTGCTCTGTCCACCACGGTGTGGTGCTTGTGATGATTCTCCATTGTAGTTGTAGGGCATCACAATCACCTGGATGGAGATAAAGACATAGATTTATCTTCTCACAAAGAGAGTATATTTCAAAGATCTGTGGTGGTACCTGCTAATTTGCATTTAGAATACATTCCTTGGCGGTTCTGAAGGTATTGCTCCAGGGACTAAACTTTCAGAACCCTAAGTTCTAGAGAACTCTTCTAGCTTTGTCTGAACTGCCCCTGTGGAATCCCCTCTGAATCTTCATGCATCATGTTTTGACCCTCACTGTTTTTGGCAACCCCTTTCACCTATTGTGATTTTGGATAAGATATGTACCAGTTTTTCTGAATATGAAATTTAGATTTATCTCATTACTATTGCTGTTTGGGGAAATTTCTAGGATGCTAATGCCATCTTTACTTTGATACTTACAAAGCTGCATTTCATTTTGTATTTTTAAACAAAAGCCTTGCTTTTATTTTTTTTTTACAAAGGTAATTATTTTTAAAAATTGGAAGAGTACATAGATACATAAAATAATGCAAAGGTCTCGCAAAAGCACCTCAACTCTCATTCCTAGTTCCATTGCTAGAGGTCATCACTCTAAATTGTTTATGTCCAGTCTCTTGAGTTTTTCTATGTACATTGAAGTGTTGGGTATGTGTACATACATGTCTTTTTATCAGAATAGGAGAACAGTTCACAGTCTATTTTCTAACTTTTCCATTTCATGCAATAAGGATATCATTTTATGTCTGTATGTATATTGCTTCATCCTTTTTTCTTTTTTTTTTTTTAACGTTTATTTATTTTTCAAGGAGAGAGAGAGACAGAGCATGAGCGGGGGAAGAGCAGAAAAAGAGGGAGACACAGAATCCAAAGCAGGCTTCAGGCTCCGAGCTGTCAGCACAGAGTGCAACATGGGGCTTGAACTCACAAACCGCGAGATCATGACCTGAGCTGAAGTCAGACGCTTAACTGACTGAGCCACCCAGGCGCCCCTCTTCATCCTTTTTAATAAATGCATCCCATTCCAAATGAGTAAACATGATCAATGTGACCTATTTCCTTAAGTGAATATTTTACTTCCAAGTTTTCACGATTATGAAACTGTTGTAATGAACATCCTTCCACACATCTTGTGCATTTAGTATCTACTGAATTTTAAGAAATAGAACTGCCAAAGAGTGTCATGCTTGATTACTAATGTGGTATTATGTTAGATTTTTCTCCAGTAAGGTTATTCCAACCACATCCTCCACAAGAGCATGTCACTTTGCAAAGTTCTTTCCAGTTCTAGATATTCTGTTCCTCAATATTTTATTCACCTGATTTGCGTTTTGAATTACTAGTGAGGCTCAAACATTATTCAAACACAACATCAGAAGTCAACCACTCTGATAATCACAGTTGGAGCTTTCATCTTTTACAGCAACACAATGCAAACTGTAATTCAACTATCTCACTATGGACTTTTTCCCAATGTAGACTTTATACAGCTTTAAGATTTATTCACAAATACTTAATTCTTAGAAATATTTTGAAATTTTCATGTTCCAAAATTTTTTCCTTGTATATAAAAAACACTTTTGTAATAGTGATCCTGTCCTTTATTGTTAGATTTATTACTAACTTGATAATTCAGAAATTTTTGGATTCAATTTTATACCAGTTGCTGCTGTTCTTAGATATAAAGTTACTTTTGTGGTGATTCCTTATCCAGAACATGTGTTAAACTTTGTTGTTAATGGTAATACATCATTCTAGGATCATTAACGTGTTCTAGGCACATAATTATAGCATATGTGGAAGTGAGCAGTTTTATCTTCTCATTTCTAATGCTTCTCCTTTTAATTATTCCCTTTGCCTTACAGGCTACATGCTCCAGGGCAATATTGACTAGAAACAGTGATAGTGGGCATCTTTCCTGTGCTGAGCATCTCAAAGGAAATAAGATTTCATATGTCTCTCTTAAGAATAATTTGTGCTACAGTTTGAGGATATCCATGATGAGACTGAGAGAGCTTTCTCACATCCCTAGTTTACAAGAGAGTTCATCATGGATGGATGTTCAGTTTTTCAATATCTTTTCTGTATCAATCATAATGATTAGGAGACTTTTCTCCTTTTATCCATTAATGTGGTGAATTAGTTGATTGGTTTTCCTATATTTAACCAACTTTGCATTTCTGGGACTAAATAAACTCGGTCACAATGTATTACCTTTCTAATATACATTCCACTGATTCCCTTTTAGGATTTCTGTATCCACACTCATGAAGATTAGCCTGCAAATTTTCCAGTTGTGCACTGTCCTTGTTCTGTTTTGATATTACAGTTATGCTACCTCCAAAAGTAGTTGGGAACTTTACCCCCTTTTTAATTTTCTGATAGATTTATGGAGGATTGAATTTATTTCTTCCTTCAATGTTTGGTAACATTTATGAACAAATTTATTAAGCATGGGGTTTCCTGTTCTGTAAGGCTTTAATTACCAAGTTCATATCTTGAATAGTTTTTGGACGTAAATTTTCTGTTCTAGTTGCAATTTGGTACGTTCTATATCTCTGAGCATTCGTAGGATCTAACCTTCAAACATATGGCACAATATTTTTCATAATGTGTGCACGTTCAGTGGTGATGCCCAGTTTTAAAGTTCCTGATGATGGTTATATTTCTTTTCTATCTTTTATTAATCCAACCACAGGTTTATGATTTACTGGACTTTGAACTGTGTTTGGCTTGGCTTTTTTGATCCTCTCTCTATGTGTGCTGACTTTCCATTTCACTAAGAGATGCTTCTTCATGAATGATCTTCGCTATCTCTTTCCTATGTTTTGTTGTTTTTATCTAACACCTGGAAGTGCACACTTAATTCATCATTTTTCATGCCTACTTTGTGCAGTGGATGCCTTCTGTGCTTCACTATTATTTTCTGCAGAATACTTTCTAATTTTCTTGCCCATTCATTGTGTTTCAGATGTTATTTACAAAAGTAATCCCCAAGTTTAAACAGGTTGCTATTTCCCAGTTATGTTCAATTATAGACGCCCTGGCAATAGCATTGTGGTCGCACAACATCCTGTATGGTGTAAATCCTTTAACAGTTGTGGATAATTTCTTTGTGGCCCAGTTTATTGTCAGGTATTTGAACACGTCCTGCATGTGACTGAAGACGATGTGCTTTCTTCCCAGTGTTGGATACCCGGTTCTCTATGTGTGCTAGAGTAAGTTGTATGGTGAATATTTTCTTTGTCCTTATGGATTTTTATTTATTTCTTCTATCAATTACGTAAAGAGGCATGTTGCAGTCTCCTGCTATGAGTGATAGTGCTTTAGGTTCCCTTGTGTATCTGTCCATATTTGCTTGTTATGTTTGCAGCCATATTATTGTTTATCACAGATTTAGAATTGTTCTATCTTCTTGGGGGGTTGAACCTTTTCTCGTTACGAAGTGTGACTCTCTTCATCCCTAGTAATGTTTCTCGCTCTGATAATGATATAGTTATCTAAATTTCTCTTGGTTAGCATTTTGGAAGATCTTTCTCCAACTTTTTGTTCCTAACCTTCCCGTGTCCTTCTGATGTAGATGTATCTGTGCTGAGGAATGTTGTGGAGAAAAATGAATCGGGACAGTAGGGTGGGGCTGGAGTTGATTGTTGCATATGTTGACTTAGGAAGATGTCCTGGAGAAGCTGTCCCTGGAGCAAAGAGGCATAAGGGAGTTAGTCTTTTGGTGAGTCAGAGTCCGTGTGCAGGGCAAAGCAAAGGCAATAGCTATGAGATGAGAACATAGCTGTTGGAATCGAGGACCAGCAAGCAGTCTAGAATGGCTGAGTGAGAGGGTACAAGGGGATGCAATGGAGCTGGCTCACAGAATAATGGGGGAGGAGATCGTTAATCCATGGGTTTGGCTTCTAACCAAAGGGGACAGAGTGCTGTTGGAGGGTTTTGAGCAGAGGCAAGGCAGGAAGGAGAAGTTGAAAGGCCATGGCTATTATCCGATTGAGAGACAAAAGTAGCTTGGACCAGGGTATTAGCTCAAAGAAAGAGAAAATGCTCACAATGGATATGCTGTGTTTTGAAGACAGAGCCACAGATAGGTTATGGCGTTGACATGGGTTTGGAGGACAAATGACTCCTTGATTTTCAGCCTGTGGAACTAGAAGCTTTGAGCTGCCGTTCCCTGAGATGAGGAATGCTGAGTGAGGAGCAGGTTTAGGGGAAGACTACGAGTATAGTTCTGGACACACCGATAAATGAAAATGTGATAAGTTCATTTGCAAATGCTATCTTAGTGGCCTGAATTTCATTTCCAACATCCTGTCAGCTAAAGAGATACTTTCAGGGTGATTTGAAATTTCCAAGGCTTTAGTTTTCTTTTCTACATTTGGCTGTTGTTCTGCTGTTTTGGTGTATGAGTATGTCATGTGTACAAATGCCAACTATTTTGTATTTATTTATATTTTCATTCTGACAGGTATATGATGACTCTTTGTAAATATCATATACATATTTTGGGAGGAAAACATAAAGTTAGCAATGTAAAAAATGTTGTTTCTCTCTTATATTTACTCTCTCATTACCATCTGTTAAATCAACTTTTTATTATTATAACCTTCTCATTTTTATGTCTGTATGGTCTATTTTGTCTGCCAACCTTTGAGGATGGTGTGTTGAGAAATGGTTAATTTCTCTACATTTTGGTTGTTCTTCTATTTAGTACTATTGGCTATAAAATTATAGTTTGACATTAATATTACTTCCTTTTTATCTCTTTTTGCATGTATCTGACATACTTGTACACATTTCATTGACATCTAATCTACATGTAGGAAGTGCACAAATCCTGACTCTACATCTTGACCTCTCCCAAACTGCATATCACCTGTGTTGTCACCACTGACATCAAGAAACAGAGCATGTGTGACACAAGCGCTATGACTATGAAGGAGCGGTTCTCCAGGTGTGTGCTCTTGAGGTTTCTCACCTGTGGGGCCAAGGTCCAGCCTCTTTAGTCATCATGCCAAAATATGAGAAAGTGTTTATGAAGTGATTCCAAGTTCTCCAGGGAAGGATTCTACAGGGCATATGATTCAATGTCATATATAGTTCTAGAATCAGCGCCCTGAAGCACTGAATTGTATTCATGAGAAGGTGGCTTTTGAGTGGAGTTTAAACTTCAGATAAAGTATTTAGAAATTTAAAGACACAGAGTCAGTAGGTAAGAAAGGGAGGATCCGGCTGTGTGTATGTGTTTGTGGGTTTCCCATGTATAGTTCCTCTCCAGCGGATCATTGGAGATGCTGTTGAAGTGATGTCTCTGTGCTCAGGGGTCACTAGACAGAGCTGACACATTTGACTCCATGGACTCCTTGGTTTTGAAGCTGGTTGATTTCTCTTTCTCTTCTTTGCAGAGAAAAGTTTGGGCAATAATTAGGGGTATACAGACTTTGCACACACTAATCATCAAATGTTAGAATTTTGCAACTGGAAGGGAACTTGGTAAATAAGCGCAACTCCTACCTTTTCATCTGAAAGTGTGAAGCCTATTTAGGCAGTGCTCTGGCTAAATATTTCTTTTCAGGAATTCTCCAAGACAGCATCAGGGTCTCTAAGTTACAGAGAAAAGGTGCAGCCACTGTAGTCAGTGATCTGTTACCAGTTGTGAACATTTTTGCCCCCATCTGATGCTTACAATCAGTCCTACAAAATTTTTCTATTTTATTTACATTATGCTTTAAGTTTTCCAATTTTCAAAACCTACCACTTTAAATATTTGGACCTTAATACACATTACTGTTTTTCTCATTAGAAATGTGTTTTAAGTGTTTGATCCTGTGACCATATTTTACTAATTTCTGGTGACTTTTCAAAATGCAAACTATAAGCAGCATAGTTAATATGGACATGCGATTTTAATGAATGATATTGCCAAATTCATAAATAAATCAACTTGCTTTTCACTAATATCCTACTCTTAATATCCTACTGGTCTTTACTCAAGACTCCCTGAAATGTCTTTAGCTTGCTGTGTCCTTTTGTTCTCCTGGGTTCTTCATCTCCCACAGCGCATGTGTCCTGGTTTTCAAAACATCACACAAAGGCCAGTAGGCCTCCATTGTAATGCTAGGATGTCATCCAATACTCTTGACTTGAATGAGTCCTCCCTCCTCCTTATGCCTTCCTTCTTCTACCTACTGTACCTTCTACTGGTGACATGCTATGGTTGTAGTTGTTCACCCCCCTTCTCCATTCAGAAGAGTTGGATCCCTCACAGAAATGTCTAATAGCCCCCTTGTTTTTACCTCTGCTTCCTAACTGTGTTGTTTTTGGTTTCACTCTTTTCAACATTGGATTCCTTACATATATATTGGATTTCCTCATTTTTTAATTCCATTATTCATCAAACATTGGTTTAGTATCAATACGGGCCAGGGACTGTTGTAGATATTGTGAATCTAGCAAGGAATGAAACAAAATTTTGTATCCCTAGAGTTCATAATTTAGTGATGGTGTTAGATTGTATATTATATTATGTGTAAAATTATAAATATGTAATATATAGATAGGTATACATGTAAAATGTAACTTCCTCACTAAAATTATACACACACACACACAAACACACATACACATACATAAAAATAAAATATCAGTTGCTGATAATGGAGATGAACAGAGAAAGATAGTAGGGATAAGAATTAGAGTACTGAGGTAACAGTGGAATGCTATTTTATGTAGTGTGTCTAGCTTCCTGTGGAGTGTGGAATTAATATGTCCCTGATATTACTTACTCTAGGAAATGGAAGGTGCTCAATCAGCAGTTAATGAATAATTAATGATTAAGTCAACTTTCTTGATGAGAATGGTAGTAGGAATGAGAGAAAAGGGAGACAGAGATGGAGAGAGAGAGAGCGAGCATGTTTTAATCACAGTATTAGACTGACTGAAACTACATGATTCTTAAATCATTATGGTCACAAGGACTAGTCCTAAAGAACAGGCCCTTAAAATTTCCCATAGAGGCCAACCTCACTATAATTGACCATGAAAACCTTTACAAAAATCAAGATGTCTGAAGGCAATTCACAGGATTTACACATCACCAAGATAGGTACATCTTTTTTTTTTTTTAAATATAATTTATTGTTAAACTGGCTAACATACAGTGTGTACAGTGTGCTCTTGGCTTTGGGGGTAGATTCCCATGGTTCATCATTTACATACAACACCCAGTTCCATCCCAACAAGTGCCCTCCTCATTGCCCATCACCCATTTTTCCCTCTCCTTCAGCCCCCCCTCCCCCATAAACCCTCAGTTTGTTCTCCATATTCAAGAGTCTCTTATGGTTTGCCTCCCTCTCTGTAACTATTTTTCCCCTTCCCTTTCCCCCTTGTGTTAAGTTTCTCAAGTTCCACATATGAGTGAAAACATATGATATTTGTCTTTCCCTGACTGACTTATTTCACTAGCACAATACCTTCCAGTTCCAACCATGTTGCTGCAAATGGCAAGATTTCATTCTTCCTCATTGCCAAGTAGCATTCCATTGTATATATCAACCACATCTTCTTTATCCATTCATCAGTTGATGAACATTTGGGTTCTTTCCATAATTTGGCTATTGTTGACAGTGCTCTTGTAAACATTGGGGTACATGTGCCCCTATGAATCAGCAGTCCTGTATCCTTTGGATAAATTCTTAGTAGTACTATTGCTGGGTCGTAGGGTAGTTCTATTTTTAATTTTTTGAGGAAAATTAATTTTTGAGGAAAATTTAATTTTTTGAGGAAAAGCCACTCTCCAGAGTGGCTGCACCAGTTTGCATTCTCACCAACAGTGTAAGAGGGTTCCCCTTCTTCCACATCCTTGCCAGCATCTGTTGTTTCCTGAGTTGTTAATTTTAGCCACTCTGACCCATGTGAGGTGGTATCTCAATGCGGCTTTGATTTGTATTTCCCTGATGATGAGCGACGTTGAGCATCTTTTCATGTGTCTGTTGGCAATCTGGGTGTTTTCTTTGGAAAAGTATCTATTAATGTCTTCTGCCCATTTCTTCACTGGATTATTTATTTTTAGAGTGTTGAGTTTAGTAAGTTTTTTAAAATATATTTTGAATACTAACTTTTTATCTGGTATGTCATTTGCACATATCTTTTCCCATTCTGTTGGTTGCCTTTTAGTTTTGTTGATCGTTTCCTTTGCTGTGCAGAAGCTTTTTATCTTGATGAGGCCCCAATAGTTCATTTTTGCTCTAATTCCCTTGTATTTGGAAATGTGTTGAGCAAGAAATTGCTGCGGCTGAGGTCAAAGAAGTGGTTGCCTGTTTTCTTCTCTAGGGTTTTGATATTTTCCTGCCTCACATTTAGGTCTTTCATCCATTTTGAGTTTATTTTTGTGTATGGTGTAAGAAGGTGGTCTAGTTTCATTCCTCTGCATGTGCTGTCCGGTTCTCCCAGCACCATTTGCAAAAGAGACTGTCTTTTTTCCATTGGATACTCTTTCCTGCTTTGTCAAAGATTAGTTGGCCATACATTTGTGGGTCCAATTCTGGGTTCTCTGTTCCATTCCATTGGTCAATGTGTCTGTTTTTGTGCCAATACCATACTGTCTTGATGATTATAGCTTTGTAGTAGAGGCTAAAGTCTGGGATTGTAATGCCTCTTACTTTGTTACTTTGGCTATTTGGGGTCTTTTGTGTTTCCACAAAAATTTTAGGATTGTTTGTTCTAGCTTTGAGAAGAATGCCGGTGCAATTTTGATTGGGATTGCATTGAATGTGTAGATTGCTTTGGGTAGTATTGACATTTTAACAATATTTATTCTTCCAATCCATAAGCATGGGATGTGGTCCGATTTTTTTGTGTCTTCTTCAATTTCCTTAATAAATTTTCTATAGTTTTCAGCATACAGATCTTTTACACCTTTGGTTAGCTAAGATGGGTACATAAGTACAAGTCCCTTTCTGTGTTCCTGTAGAGATTACATATTTAACCAAGCCATTAACAGGCATTTTGAACATGATAAATATTTATGATAAGTAAAAATCAACTCTGCTGTAACTTTGAATATTTATGTTGTTATCAAAACTTATGTGGGTATCTTTTTCTCTTTTTCTACTTTTAATACTTTATTTTTTGTAGTTTTAAAATTTCTACATGTATAAAACTGAGAAAACCAGATGATTCTCTAGCAATGTCATGGAACCTAAGTCATAAAATATCTATGTTTGTTTTAAGACTTTTTAATTGTCAAACTATGTATTGTACAAGTTACATAAGAATTTTAATGTTATTTTGTACTTTTCAGACAAGACTTCTGAGCCAGTATTCTTCACTTCCTCCTTTTTATTTTAAAACCTTATTAATCCAAGTAATTGGCCATTTCCAAAATTGCCAAACTGAATTTAGTCAGGATGTGTTCCTTTTTATGTCTTCTGTCGAGAGTATCTGGGGTGAATTTCAGACACAGATTCTTAGCTTTTGGACCGTGACTTCATAATTTATATACATACGTCCACAAAAATAATATACTCTCCACCACTGAAAT
>NW_024421330.1:0-25109 GCF_014898765.1 Herpailurus yagouaroundi | reverse complement strand
TGACCCAGCAATAGCACTGCTAGGAATTTATTCAAGGGACACAGGAGTACTGATGCATAGGGGCACTTGTACCCCAATGTTCATAGCAGCACTCTCAACAATAGCCAAATTATGGAAAGAGCCTAAATGTCCATCAACTGATGAATGGATAAAGAAATTGTGGTTTATATACACAATGGAATACTACATGGCAATGAGAAAAAATGAAATATGGCCTTTTGTAGCAACGTGGATGGAACTGGGGAGTGTGATGCTAAGTGAAATAAGCCATACAGAGAAAGACAGATACCATATGGTTTCACTCTTATGTGGATCCTGAGAAACTTAACAGGAACCCATGGGGGAGGGGAAGGAAAAAAAAAAAGAGGTTAGAGTGGGAGAGAGCCAAAGCATAAGAGACTGTTGAGAACTGAGAACAAACTAAGGGTTGATGGGGGGTGGGAGGGAGGAGAGGGTGGGTATTGAGGAGGGCACCTTTTGGGATGAGCACTAGGTGTTGTATGGAAACCAATTTGACAATAAATTTCATATATAAAAAAAATCTTTTGTATGAATTAAGTGATAGAGCAAATGAATAAATACATCATTATGCTTTATAACCAGTTTTTTCAATATTAGGAAAAAAAGGAGAAAAAATATATTGTTGGAATTTTATTTGGCATGATATATAAATTTGTGATTTTTAAAAATAGAAATACTTCCAGAACTTGATTTCTAAAGTCATTCCCTGTGATGAAAGGGAGGTGGGGAGTGTGGAAGGGGGTTGGGGGTGGAATGCATGGACCAAACCTTTTAGGGAAAGTGTTGGTTTGGGGTCTGTGACATGGAAAGTACACACAGTCTGAATTAAAGGCCAATGGGGACATGGTCTGTGGACATAAGATATCTTCAAAAGTTACCATTACAAAAATTAATAGTAAAGTCACAGATGGGGAAAAAAATCCTAATACATATATCTGACAAAAGGCTCTACTCCCGTCCATCTATCTGTCAAAGGGATATGTATACATCTAAGAAACTATTTCAAGTCAACAATAAAAAGAGGAACAAGAACAACTAAATTTCAAAAAAGAGAAAACAAACTGTTCAAAAGAGAAGATATATGAATAGCCAATAAACTCAAAAAAAAAAAAAAAAGAGCGCCTCGATATCATTAGTCAATAGGGGCATGCAAAATAAAACCACAAAAAGTTACCTCCTCATATCTATTTTAATAGCTTAAAATATTTAAAAAAAGATAACAAAAATCCTGATAATATCAGATTTGGGGAAAGTGAGAAGGAACTTGGCTCTCATACATCGCAGGGATGAAACCATTGTTTGATAGCTTAACATGCTAAGCATCCATTTATCTTATCCTATGATACAGAAATTCAACTCTGAGGTATTCACCCAATAGAAATTAAAGTATTTGTCAACAAAAAGATTTATAGAGGAATGTGCATTCCAGCTTACTTACAGTAATTAAAAATGAGAATGTACATGTCTAACAGTAGGATAATGGATTAAAAATTATGTTATATTAACATAATGGAATGCTACACAACAATAAAAAGGAACAATATATTGATGCATGTAACTGACAATGGATACATCTCAAAAACCACTATGTTGAGTAAAGAAAACAGGACACAAACAAGTACACACTATATGATTCCATTCATACAACATCCAAGAACAGGCAAAAGAATCCGTAATGGTTCAAGTCTCCTTCCAGGAGAGGTGGTCTGATTCTTTTCTCAAGGTTAGATTCAGTTCAAACACAGATGTTTCCACCTCGGTGTTGATTACTTTCCACTGCATCACTCCAGAGTTACCTAGTGTTAGTTTGTTCTGTTGCGGGTGATGCTAAGTTTGCTCATTTGAATAAGTTGGTGTCTGCCAGATGTATGCATTATAAAAGTATCTTTCCTCCATTGTACATGTAGGAGAATATTTAGAAAGTATGAATTTTCAGTATTTATTACTTTCATTTTCACTATAATATATTTATTCATAAATTAATATAATTCAATATTTAGTAAAGGTCATGTTCAACCACTCACAGAATTCCTGATAATTAACAATTTGCTCTCATGATTTAAGACAAACTGGCTACAGCACACTACTGTGCCTATATCAATACTGTCTCATAGATAAACAAATGAATTATATAGTACACTGAGAGAGACACAATCAATAATTATATCTCAATGATTTAATGAATGCTGCTTGAATGTGATATAATCAAATAGGCAGAAATATGCAGAGATAGAAGGTATGACAAATTATGACATCTAATATCTGGAAGTCAGAAAGATATAGAGAGATCATAACATACAAAAGAGAAAACACATCATGCTTCCAATGACCATGGCCCATTCACAAATGCAAGCATTTCAACAGACCACATAGAAAGCCTCAAAGTAAATTCCCAAAACTCAGAAAAGCAACAAAATCTCCACACTGACTGTATTCTTTTACTACACTGCAACAAAATTAGAAATAAATTACAAAATAATAGCTAAAATTAGATATGAAAATTTGTTTGAATTATATTTTAAAATAATTCCTTAGGTAAGAAAGAAAACACGCTTTACAGAAAAACACACTTTAAATACACTTAACAGAAAAAAAGTACGAAACTTTTAATTTTCAGTTATGAAATGAATTAAATTTTCAATTTTCAATGTTTTAAATGTTAATTTATTTTTGAGAGAGAGAGAGAGAGAGAGAGAGAGAGAGAGAGAGAGCGCACAAGCAGGGGAGGGGCAGAGAAAGAGGGAGACACAGAATCTGAAGCAGGCTCCAGACTCTGAGGTGTCAGCACAGAAGCCTCCGTGAGCTGTCAGCACAGAGGCTTGAACTCACCAGCTGTGAGATCATGACCTGAACCAAAGTGGGCCACTTAACCAACTGGGCCACCCAGGCGCCCCTAAATTTTCCATTTTATTTTATTTTTTTAAACATAGGGAAAAAACAAGGAAGGAAACAAAGAACAAGAATATTTAAAAAATAAAGTATAAACATATGAAGTATTAAAAACAAAAGCAAAAATTAATGCCTTAGCTTGCAATAATAAAAACAATAGAAATGATTACGAGTTCTATAGTATAGACAAACCTTGGACATTACTAAGCAAGAAGAAAAAAGGATGCAAATATTGTGCAGAAAAAAAAAGAGAAGAAAACTAGGTATAGATGTAAACTTTTAAATTTTATGAATAATTTGCACATCAATACATTTTAACACCTAGAATAAATAGCTTTATTGAAAACTATAAAATACTATATTTGATGCCCCCCCTCAAAAAAATCTTGAATAAAAAGGTATAAAAGACACTGAAGTAGTGGTCTAAAATTACCATCTTGAAAAATCGTCAGGCTCAGCTGACTTCAAAGTGATCTCTACCAAAATTTCAAGAGCCTATCTTATGTGAGTTGTTTCAGAGTTCAGAAGATGGAATAGTTATCAATCCATTTAATGAGGTCACACAGTTCTAATACCAAACCAATAAGGACAGTCTAAAATAATTGAATTAAAAACCAATTTCATTATAAACAGATTTTTAACAATTAAATACAATATTGGCTACCATATGTCTCTATCTCATCTCTTTTGTTTGCAGCACTGATGATTCTGCTCATTTCTGCCTTCAATGATATTCTAAGTATGCTAGAATGTTTTTGGTTTCCTTGCAAGTATTTCTTCCTTTTCATCTCATGCAATACTATTTTCACATCAATCTGTTTCTCCTTTTGGCTTTCTGCTCCTGTATTAGAAATCATGTCTTTTGAGTCATATTAAAAGTATCAAGCCCTACTTTAAATTTTTCTTTTATTTCCTATAATAACTCTTAATAGTTCATTTACAAAAGACACATTCACCACTTAAAGGACTAGCCCATGAAAAAAGAATGTAAAAAAAGTGGTTGGATTTTTTTCAAGAAATCCTTTGTGCTAAACATAAGAACGAGATTTACAGAACAGTTTGTCTTTGGAAAGCATAAATTTCAATAATATTATTAATGATATGCTAATGCTTACTAAAATTTAATCCTCCCAAATTATCGCTTTTACAGTGCTTATTACGTTTCAGAAATGGCTTTGTGGGCTATGCATATTACACATGAGAAAACTGGAACTTAGTCAGATGAGTACCTTGTTCAAGATCAGCTGACTAGTTAGCAGAAGACGCAAAATTCAAATCCATCCAGATGTTCTAAACACCACAGATACACTTTATTATTAAATACTGGGCTCTAAAGTATTATTGGACATACAAGGTACTTCCTCTGGATAGATTATAAAGTAATCAATATCAATTCATATTTCTAACATCAGTTCATCTTTATCTATTTTATATTTTTTGTATTCCATTGTTTTTCCCCAAAGCCTCAGACAACTTTGAAAATGAAATCAAAGAATTTAACATTTTTCCCTTAGGTTAAAAGTGTATGTACTTGTACACAGCGATGCCTTAGATGAGAATGTATAATAAAGAAATAACAATGAATATTAAAGAAAGATAATGCTACACAGATATTCTTTTAAATATTGTAAAATATAGCAAAAACATGATAAATGACAAATGTCTTAAAAGGTATAAACTAAATAAAGTACCGGAATACTGTGAAAACATTAAAACTGATACTGTAGGACAGTTACAACCATGAAAAGATACTGATAAACAACAGTTATTGTTTTCATTTAAAAATATTTTCCACTGAAATGTACACTCTAGAAGGGTGACTTTTATGGTACCTGAATTAATGTTTGATTAAAAATGCATTTTTCTATGGCACAAATTAAAACAAGAGAACACAGTTGAAGTATACCTTTTCTTCAACTCTAAGAATCAAATGTATCTTTCTCTTAAACAATTTGAATGAAATGTCAACATAATTTCTCATGCATTTTTGTGCATGGAACAGATGCCATCCATGAAAATACCAACATACAACCAGTAATGACATTGACCACCTGTTTGTACCTCAACCCATGAATGATTTTTTTTATTATTTCCACTTAACGGTACCTTCCATTTTTTCCATGTTAAATGTTGCCTTGCTTTTTATTTTTTTTTTTTTATTTATTTAAAAAAAAATTTTTTTTTCAACATTTATTTATTTTTGGGACAGAGAGAGACAGAGCATGAATGGGGGAGGGGCAGAGAGAGAGGGAGACACAGAATCGGAAACAGGCTCCAGGCTCCGAGCCATCAGCCCAGAGCCTGACTCGGGGCTCGAACTCACGGACCGCGAGATCGTGACCTGGCTGAAGTCGGACGCTTAACCAACTGCGCCACCCAGGCGCCCCGTTGCCTTGCTTTTTAAAGTATAATTTAAAAAATTATATTCTTTACCTTACTGCCAATCCTTCTCCCCAGAGCACTAGTTGGGAGCAGGAATTCTCAGTTATGGTTCTTTGCTTATTTTAAACAGATTTCTCCTGCTTTGCATAAAATAATAGGGCAACACTTGCTTATTAGTGGAGTCTTAATTTCCTGGTTGGTTGAGGCTCTCCTAAACACGTTGCATGGAGGTACATGGAATCTACACTTGGGTGGGGCCAAGTGTAGAATCTCATAAATTGTAACAATGCATTTTCAAAACTGCCAGATAGACGTGCACTGTTTGGTTTTCCCTTTCCATCAACAAACTGAAACAAAGGGCAGTGGGGTGAATTATTTCTTATTCCTGCTTAAAATTCATCAAACACACCTTCCCCCTCATCTATAAAAGAGGCATTAAATAAGATCAACACATAACTGATGTGAAGATTTTATAAGATAATGTGTATATAAGAGACACAGCTATAATTTTTTCAGCATATATCATGCAATTCTAAAATAAATATTCTGTAAATCTGAAAAGATACTCTTAATATTTTTTTTTTATGAACTTGGCTGGTTCCTAATGAAGGAAACATCCCTCAAACCTAAGTCAGACATGATTTGTGGTTTATAAGCTTACATGTGCGTCTCTTGCCATGAGGATGCCCATGCCCATAAAATCTCCTGTGTTGCTTGTGGCAGTGGGGGTTAGGATTATCCTTCTGGAAGTAAACTTGTTAGCTACGTGGCCAATGCTTTCCAGGTTGCCTGAACTAATTTGGATTCCAAAGCCTACTCCACAATGACTGAATCAGAATCAGTGGGGAGGATTTTTTTTTTTATCTTTTCAATCAGGAAAATCTGGGAAACAATTTGTTCAGATTAAAGAGACTGACGTTGGAGTCAGAGGAACAGACTGGATGAGACTTCCTCTACCATCCTTTTAATCTCTCTGGGTCTCAGTTTGTTCATCTCTAAAATGAAAACTCAGGGGCGCCTAGGTGGTTTGGTTGGGTGGGCATCTGACTTTGGCTCAGGTCATGATCTCACAGTTCATGGGTTTAAGCCCTGTGTTGGGATCTGGGATGTCAGCTAGGAACCTGGAGCCTGCTTCGAATTCTATGTCTCCCTCTCTCTCTGCCCTTTCCCTGCTCATGCTCTATCTGTCTCTGTCTCTCAAAAATAAATAAATGTTAAAAATATATATATAAAAAAATAAAAAATCAAAAGAATCTAGATGATTAGGTAATTATGAGGATGGAATTAATGTACATATATAAAGCACTTAAGATAGTACCTATACAACTACATTCAATCAGTATTTGCTACATCTGTTATTGTTATCATTATTTTTGTAGTGTGTAAAGGAAGATTATTGTACCATTTTCTCTTTCCCAGTAGGTGTATAGAGTGTGCCATAGTAACATTGGCAGTTGAAGTTACCCCATCTGTAGGTAGCCTTTTGTTTAAGACACTCCATGAAATATGTCCAAAGGTTTGAATCTCCTCCACAGATTAACTCTTTCATGCTTATGTCTGTAAAAGTCTCCTGCAATTAATGTTTGCTAGTAGCCGGTCCTTAAATTATATTTTAAGAACGCTTTATTGTATCCCAACTTCATCTGCAGAATCATTTAAAATTCACAAAGCCTTGCTTTATCACACATCAAATGTCACAGTCTGGCAGTTAATCTTATTGAAAGGTTAGTTATGTGTAGCACCTGCAAAGGTGTCTGAACTGAAGATTCCCAGGATTTGATGCTAAATGGGGATGAAGGTAAAATTAAATTGGGGATTGGAAAGGCAGCTGTGTATTAACTGACTTTTGGGTATCTTACAGTCTTAAAATCTCCAGCATATTTTTCATTGGTTATTGATGACAAAAACAACAACATACACAACAAATATCTACCTTCTCTCCAAAAACAAAGTAGTTTGGGGTTTGTTCTTTCTGTATAATACCAGAATAAGGTTGAAAACTCTTTTAAATGTATTTGTTAATAGAATATTTGGTTTGTTTTTTTTTATTTTTTTTTCCCAATGTTTTTTATTTATTTTTGGGACAGAGAGAGACAGAGATGAACGGGGGAGGGGCAGAGAGAGAGGGAGACACAGAATCGGAAACAGGCTCCAGGCTCCGAGCCATCAGCCCAGAGCCTGACACGGGGCTCGAACTCACGGACCGCGAGATCATGACCCGGCTGAAGTCGGACGCCTTAACCGACTGCGCCACCCAGGCGCCCCAGAATATTTGGTTTTTATTCTTCCACTAAACTAAGAACTTTTTAAAGGATATTTAATGCCATAAATACTCAATTAGATATGTGTAAATTATCTCCAGTGTGCAGTAGGATTTAAATATTAGTCTGTTCCCACTATGCAGAGCATCTGTGACCAGTTTTTGCAAGGATGTGTGCTCTGGGAATGTAATCTTTAATATCTAACTCAATCCAAGTGTAATTATGAAGGACAAACTGCTGGGAAAATGAAGGAAAAATGCAGCCTCTTTTGGATTACACACTTTTGATTACTTCTTAGACAGAAATGTCTGGGCCAAGGCAGTTAACCAAAGTAAGTGTAACAAGCCAGCTCACGGGTGTGTGTTTAATTCAGTGGGATTGGCTGCCCTCTTTTCCACTTCAGTGGGAATGTTAGATCAGCATTACTGGTACTCCTTGATGTGACTCAGTCCTTAAAACCATACGAGGAGGGCCAAACCAAAGCTATCTGAAGACAGAGTGTGGCCCAGGGCAATTCATTTACTACTTCTGGCAGGGACTGTGAGGGCTAACCATAGGGCAGATGCTTAATTGTAGTGAAAAATACACTCAGAGTGTGTAGGAAACTATTGTTATATGAATATGACCATAGCACAGTATTCTTTGGGGGGCTATTTGCCATAAAAATAATTTTATGTCTTCATAACAATGCTGCTTATGTCTTTATGTGACAATAACTGGTTACTAATGACACCATGTATATAACACATATTCAGAAATAGGGAATTTAACTTGCCACTTTCTCAGGGACTCACCATTGAAAGAGAGCAGTGTAGAGAGGAATCTCAAGGCATTCCTGTTTAATTCCACCAAGGTAAAGGGTTTATTTGAAGGGGACGGGATGTATTTTCCTTTCATGCCAGTGCCCCTCCCACCCCCCACCAAATCCAGGAGCCTAAGTCCTTTTTTGCAAGTGTCCTGGGCCAGGGAGTAGGAAGGTTCCCTAATATTTCGGCATTGTAGACTCTGTAAAGATAGTACAGGGGAAGCGTTTTTACTAAAAAATCAAAATTCAAGCTGCTATTACAGGGATTCCCTTCTCAGAAACCAAGGTCAAGGGTGACTAACATTAGCTCCTCTGCCGGAGCAACGTGTAGAATTCAGTAAAATTGCAATGGACTCATTTCTGCAGTAGGCTCAGGTCCCATTGTCATCATCCCTAATCCCAGTTTTGGAATCAGTTGCTCTCTCAAGCAAGACTTGGCCTGGTTTCAACTTAGTTTCTCCAGATCCAAGAGGTCCTATAAGCACCCTATTTATATTCCTCCTTCTCTTAATTCATCCAGCAAGAAATGCTCTCTTCAACCTGCTTTTCATTGTAGTGGTTATACATAAGCTTTGTGCCCTGCTACCTCAGAGTTTTCGGACTTGGACAAAACGTGTGGGGGTGTGTTGTGGGGAAAAGAGGAAGCCGTGGATCGTGTCCCTTTGATTTCTGAAGAGAACTGCTGTGGAGAGCACAGTTGACTGGAAGCTTGAGACTCACTTCAGAGAGGGCGAACTAGGCTTCCATGGGCTGCTCACGGACAGTGGCTGAGGCAGGTGGGGGTTCAAGTGCCAGCCTACTCCTGCTCAGTAAAACATTCTGCTAATAGAAAACTTGTTAAGGGCTCCCCATTGTTCTGGCAAAGAATTGCTCAGATCTCAGCTGTCATCTGGGGCTCTTCCTACTCAATGCTTCCTCCAGTTTCTCCTTTACAGAAGTCAGACGTGCACTGTGGTAGAAAGACTCTCTATGCCTACTTCTCCTTTCTCCAGGGACTCTCTGGAATGAGGCATCTGCTTCTTGTAGGACATATGTGACTGACATATGTGTATGGTGTATTTGTAGGTATGTGTTTATGCACGTGTACATGTGTCTTTTCTGTTACAATGTATGTTTATATAATGTAAACTAGATCACATACAAGTGGCATACAGCAGAAAAAGTAACAGTAAAATGTGGAAATTTTATTCACGTATATTTGATTTTCCCAGCATGTGAGTATTTTGAAGCCATCTGGGACTTGCTTTCCCAGAATTAAAAGAGGAACCAGGAAATACAAAATACTACATGAGTGCTTTCTGTTAGTACCATTGGTTGAGTGGCTTCAAGAACCACTAAGGTTTGCACAATTTCTCTGCTGAAACTGCCAACACAAAAGAATCTGCAAAGACATTTCCCACGTGTTTAGAAAAAGAGACTGAATGGCGCAGAAGTCTACACTGCGCATCACATTCTTAATTTTGATGAAGCTGGTCTCAGTTGGGAGTATATCCCTGTAAGGAAGTTTACGATGGAGGAAGAGATGTGAGCCTTGGGAGAAACTGATTATCACCTCAGGGACCAAAGCCATTTGAGACATAACTCTGCTAGTGTTTATATTAGGATTTTTATTGTTTTTCTTTGTATTTTGGTTACATAATTTAGACGGATTTTAGTATTTTGCCTTTTCTTGTTTCCAATAAGATCATCTTTGTGTGTGATGCTGTAGGACACAAGGTTTTTCCACATTATAGAAGAAACTCTAGTGTACGTCATTATCGATATATATTTGCTCATTCTTTTTAGAAGGCCAGGGTTTGGCAAATTAAAGGCTTTGTTTTGTAAAGTTGTCCTCTAAATGACCTTGAGGGCCTATTTTGGAATTTAAAAGCACTGAATTTGAAAGCACTGAGCACTGAATTTTTCTTTCTCATTTGTGCTCTAGCAATCCTCTTTCCACGCAGGCAATGGATAATCCAACTGAATTCAGGAATAGCCAGTATTAAAAGTACAAGGGAGAAGCAAGTAAGTATGTTCAAAGATAAGCTTTATGTAAGTTTATTGCTGATGATGACTAGTCACTATTTCACCCTTACTTACCCTCAAGCTCACACATGCATCAGAATGGGGGTGCCTTGGTGGCTCAGTCAGTTAAGCACCTGACTTCAGGTCAGGTGGTGATCTCATGGTTTGTGGGTTTGTCCCCCACATCGACCATCGACCTCTGCACAGAGAGTGCAGAGCCGGCTTGAGATTCTCTCTCTCTCCCTGCCTCTCTGCCCCTCTCCTACTGGTGCTCCTTCTCTGTCTCTATCTCAAAATAAATAAATCACCTTAAAAAACTCATGCAGCAGAAGAGGAGAACATGTACAGGTTCTGGAATCAGGATCACTAGGTAAGCGGACACAGTGAAAACCAATGGTCTCCTTTTCTAAGCAAAGAACAGGAGGAGGAAAAAAATACTTAGAAAAGTATTATTTATTGTATCAAATGGCTACATCTTCACAGATGCAAAGTATTTTCTCCTCCAGTCACTTAAATTATGATCTTTCTCTAGGAAATTTTCATTCTGATTTTCATTCTGATTACCTAAGTATCAAAACATAAATATATTTTCAGGATTGCAGAAAAAATAAATCTCCTATGTGAACTCTTGTATCCTCAGATAAATTGTATGTCATCTCTAGGAGGGAAGTCGGAGGTGAACTTCATTAAAGTAAAATCCAGTAGTGAAAAATAGCTTTTCTCCTGCTCCAGTGATGACAAGAGAGATAAGGGGCATGTATCATGGCATGAGGGATTTGGAGAAAATATAAAGCCTTTCTTGACGGGGCAGTCCTGAAATACTACAATATTAAAAAGGATTACCAAGAAACAAAGTCAGACATTACAGTCTTTAGAGCAATATGCTCTAAATGAAGATGGAAGGAACAGAGAATGGTCCTGGCTTACAAGGCCCTCACACATAATAAATCTTATCTATCTTATCTGACTTTAATGATACGCTAATGTTCTTAAAACCCCTGCTGTCTCATTCTGTTCATGAAATACTTGTTTCGTGATTTTATATTTTCCTATTCATGCGATTAAGAAAAGAGAAAAATTAAAGATGAAATTAATCTCCAACAGTTAATCTGTTACCTTGATTCTGAAACAATGGTAGGCAGTACAATCGTATATACATATATGTATATATGTATGTATATATATATGCATATATATATATGTATATATATGGTGCCTTATCCAAGATTTAATAAATCAGATTTTCTGGGTTTGCAGCCCACACCTCTATTGTTACTTGTTTTTAAAGTTTAATAATCTGTATTTTTTCCTCCAAAGATTTACTTGAAATGCCTATCAAGAACAAAACAGCCATTTTAATTCCCTTATGGAAAATTAAAGAGAAACTATACTATGAAAATTCAAGGCCATCTGGAGCTTTTAAGTTGCATGATGGTCACCTAAAATCCTTAGTGGAAGAGGTCGGGCCTGAATCAAATAAGATGAATTTAAAAGTCACCTTGCTCTTTTTAAAAAACAGACTTGACAACAAAAATGTTGAGAACAGATATCTTAGGAAGACATAGAACCTGTTTTTAACTCTGTGATTTATATTCAATTACGAGTAGGCTTCAGCAGAGGTAGTCAAATTTTTTCATGAAATAGTTTAAATTAAATGTCACATTACAAATTACCTCATGATTGAGTAAATTGAGGATCTCTAGTGTACCAACAAGAATTTACAAGGTCAGTTGGAAGGTGGGGAGGGCCACTGATGTGAGGTCTCATGCTATGACTAGTGTCCACAAGACTTTAACAACTTCCCCTCACCCCTCAGAATAATTCTTTTTTTAAAGTTTATTTATTTTGAGAGAGAGAGAGTGGGGGAGGGGCAGAGAGAGAGAGAGAGAGAGAGAGAGAGAGAGAGACTTTCAAGCAAGCTCTGCACTGTCAGCACAGAGTCCAATGCGGGGCTCAAACTCATGGACCACAAGCTCATGACCTGAGCCGAAGTCGGACACAACCAACTAAGCCAACAGGCACCCCTCAAAATAATTCTTAAGTCACTGTAGACAATAAAGGAAGACTCTGGGGTAACAACTATTTAAGAAAATGATTATCTGCTTTGCATTTTTAACCTTAATTCGAAGCAAAATGGTTTCAACCACCTAATCTAATGTAAACAGTCCTCTAATACCTTTTTCATTTTTAGCAAAATGATTCCTACATTCCAGAGCCACAAAGAAAATAAAAAAAAATAAAATGTGAGACTACAAAAATCATTAGTTATCCAGAGTTTTTCACATATAGGTTTTACATATGGCTGTAATTATAAAAAGAAAGTTTCTGCATTGTCTTTCGTTCTGGTTACTAGAAGTAACGCCCTCTGGCCTCAGCCCATACCACCACAATACTGAACTTCAAAAGGCATTTATAAGATGGACAGTCGCCAGTATGTAGCCTGCTTCCATCCTACTTTAATATTAGTTTAACAACTGGAAGGATCTGGCTGTTTAAATATTAAACACATGTTCAATTATTAACGAGTGAACATTCTTCTCCTGATTATTAAACCTGTACAGAAAGAGCATTGTGCTAATGTACAGTCAGTGTTACCAGTTGCACAGACTGCAATGTCACACATGCTAAATTGTTTCTATACTGTCTTGGGCATCAAAACAAGGCTCAGCAACAACAAAATCTAATGAACGTGCAATTAAAACTATTGCTCAAAGTTTCCAGTGGGCACAATGGATCATTTCCAAGAGGGATGTGCAGATTATTGCTCAAGGCAAAAGGACTGCAGATTATTATTTTGCCATTGATCTAACAGGAAAGAATTCCCAGCTAATGAACCTCAGGAAAAAGATTAATTAAAGGAATAAAAGATAGCTCCTACCCCCACCCTTTCCAAATGTGAGCAAGTCTAACAATAGGATGTGAGATTCATTAAAATTTGACAGTAAGGAAAAATAAATGTGATAAATACTGAATTTCTCTATAAGTAACAGCGTTCCATAAATACCAAGTCAATTTGCTAATGAAGTCAATACATTATAACCTTCATGAAATTTAAATATTCAAAGACTTTAATTAATGAGTCTTAAAATTAATTTAGTCATATGCACTACCTCATTGCGGTTGTTGGTTTGAGTAAATTTTAGGGGTCCCCCCCCTTCCTGAACAGATGATTGTGATCAGTGTATTGTATCTTCTCACTTTCTTCTATTCTTATAAAAAGTGGGAAGAGAAAATAGAAAAGAAATTTGGTAGAAGTAAGTTTAGAAATAAAATTCCTTGATGTTGCTGTCCAGCATCCAGTATTTCCTATACACAGGAGCGTTCAGCTACCTTACTAGATTACTACAGATCTATATTTTCTTAAAATTAAGGATCATATGAGTCCAGCAAACATGACATAAATTCTCAAATATTAATTAATGACTTGCTTACCTTCAAAACATATCCCTGTTATTGCTTTAGCTATTACATGATGAATTCTTATTTGCTATGTTGCATGATAAACAGGCTGGGCCATGACAAGCAACAAATATCACCATGAGCAATGACATTCAACTCTCAGGAGACCGTATGTGTGGTGGGAGAGTCATGTCCTGGAGTTTGATGATACTGGCTCTACTCCTACTGCTACAATTAGGAGGTTATGTGTCTCCGGACAAGCCCCGTCCCCTCTCTCACTCTCCGTTGCTCCTTTTCACACTAAAAACTTATAATCTGTAAAATAATAAAGGGAAATGTGGCTGAGATAATGCATATGCCTGGAAAATAATAAGTCATTGACATTTAGCCTCGGGATGTAGCATTGATAAGAAATGACTTTCATATTTATATTTGGCTTGGGAGAGTGTTAAAACTAGTTTCCATTCCCCACTCACGTGATGTGATGAAGTCAGGTGACTCACCTTTATGCTGGGAAATAGGGTGAACCAATATAGGAATAATGCACAAAGCAGTTATAAGTTTTAAGTCATGAGTTAGAGATGACATTTTATGCTAAAGAACCAGAATTCCCATGTACTTAGTGGAGACCACAGTACAATAAGCAAACGTTTATCAAGTGCCTATTTTGATTCTACCAATTGTGTTTGAAACCCTGAGATCCAAAACAGAAGTAAAAACTTAAAGTCCCTGCCTTGAGCACATTTACAAATTAGTTGCGAACACTCCAAATGTCAATACCGCATGTTATTCAAACTATACACTATAGTTAATTAAGCAATAGTTAAACTAACATGCTGGACAGTAAGCTCATGTTTCTTAATGACAGTATAAAATAAGTACACAAGAGAAAGCAGGAATCATTCTATTACTATCCAAGAGGAAATATCTTGTGATATGATGAAAAATAAGGCAATTAACTGAAAATCTGAGGAACCTTGAGAAACAGTCAATGATCTTCAAATATTAAGATCATAGATCTCTCACAAGTTATGGAATCAAAGTACCTGATTCAATTTAAGACTTACCTCTTAAAATAATTTCTTTATGTTGAGTGTGGTGTGAATTTGTTAGAAGTAGGAACAGACAGAGCATAACCTATACCAGAAATGGAAATACAGTAAAACCACAGTTTGCGAGCCTAATTTGTTCTAGAAACATGTTTGTGATCCAAAGCACTTATATCAAAGCAAATTTCAAGAACCACTGACTCAGTCGTGATCATGTTACATTTGGCATCACATACTAATTGTATTGCAAGACGTCACTTGTTGATCAAGTTAAAATTTGTTAGAAATGTTTTCTCATCTTGTGGAACACTCACACAACAAGATACTCACAATTCAAGGTTTTACTGTGTTACAATGCCTACACATAACATAGAATTACCTGACAAAAATTTTGAAATATTAATTAATGACTTGCTTACCATCACAACATACCCCAGTCATCACTTTAGTTATATGTGATGCATTCCTATTTTACTCACGCATTGGTCAGAATAAATTTGTTTTTGCTCTCGCAACAAAACTCTAAACCTAAAATGATAGAGGTCCATTACTTGCTTCATACCCACTTACTCTGGGACTCAGGCTAATGGAGCAACCTTAGGCTGGACCACTGCTACATGTCATGACCAATGAAAAAGAATGGCAACCACATGTTGGTTCTGAGATATTCATTTGCCAAAGTATCATGTTCAGATTTTAAGTCAGTAGGGCAGGGAGGCAAAGCGAATATTTATAATAACAGTAATTTTGACCACAACCTTCCACTGGCTCCTTCTACAATCATTTTTTAATTAAAATTTTCTTCATGACAGTAATGCATGCATGTACTTCAAAAAAGCAATGCTACGAAAGATTTTTAATGGTAAAAATAAAACAAACAAAAAACAAGGGTTTCATGCCCAAACTTCCCTTCACTGAGCCATTTCTCACAGGCGAATATCTTGTACTTTCTAAGTACCTGTTCTAATCTATTTCTACATCTATATCTGTATTTGTAACTGCATATCTATATTTATCTCTACATTTCTAAATAATGAACAATATATCAACAATATGTTCATTTTGTTATTTTGTTATTTATTAATTTATTAGTATTAAATGCAGTGCATTTGCCTTCTATTTTACAGGTAAAGATTTATCATTTTTAAACCACCTACTCACTTTCTTTCCCCAATATCCCAATGTAAGTTATATCACAAATATCTACCAAACTGTCAGTGCATTTTTGCATCTACAGAATTACCATTCACTGTTGGGCAAATATATGACCTATTATTATGTTTATTTTTTAATGCTTATGTATTTATTTTGACAGTCACCTTCCAGTCCTTTCCTAAAAGGGGGGAAATGGGAGCAGAAGATTTTCCTGGTTGTCTCCTCTTACATGTCTGCAATATTTATATAAAATGTCCAAACAACTGATTAATTATTTACTTGGTTATAGGATTCGAGGTTCAAAGTCATTTGAGGATTTTGATCTATTATCTTCTGGCATCCACTGTTACTCTCGGAAAGTCCAATGCCTTTTTTTTTTTTTTTTTTGATGTTTATTTTTGAGAAAGAGAGAGAGAGTGGGAGAGGGTCAGAGAGAAGGGAGACAGAATCCAAAGCAGACTTCAGACTCTGAGCTGTCTGCACAGAGCCCGATGCGGGGCTCAAATCCACGAATCATGTGATCATGACCTGAGCTGAAGTCAGACGCTTAGCCGACTGAGCGACCCAGGCACCCCAATGCAATTCTGATTCTGATCCTATGTATGTGATTTTTCGCCCTATGAAAGTGTATTAGAATGTTCAGGCTGTGAAACAAAATACTGTAGTGGCTTACCCAACAGAAATTTCTTTCTTACCATTCTGGAAGATCAAAGTCCCAGCCAATGGGGTTTCTGGTGAGAGCTCTCTTCCCAGCTTGTAGATAGTGTCTTGCTTCTTGCTGTGTCTTCTGTCTTCATGTAGCAGAGAGAAAGAGTGAGCTTTCTGGTGACTCTTCCTGTAAGGATACTAATCCTTTCAGGTCAGAACTCCACACTTATAACCTCATTTAACCTTAATTACTGCTTTCACCCAAGGATAGTCACATTGGCAGTTAGGATTTTAACACATAAATTTTGAGGATGCACAAATCAGCTCACAGCAGAAAACACTTAGAATCTTTCCTTTATCCCTGGAATTCTGAAAAGTTCATGATGGGTGGGCTTAATTTGGCTAATCCAATCAGTCCATATAAATATAATATCTTACATTCAATATAACTATATATTTAATATGTAATTATACTTAAATATATGATATCAAATATAATTATATATGTAAATTATTTTCTTTCATTTCCTTGACTATAATTTCTATCCCCCAAATGCTGCACCTCTGCCTCTCTTGAACTCATCTTTCAACTTTCTCATATTATTCCACTGTCTTTTTGTCTTGTCTTTTTATTCTGCTTTCTAGAAGCTTACTAAAGTATCATTCAACTTCTCTCTTTAATTTTTATTCAATTATCCAATTTTTATATCACAAGAGCTATCTTTTATTCTGATTCTCTCTCTTTCACTCTCTCTCACTCTTTCTCACTTGACCTTTCCTTACTTAATGCGAGGATGTTAATTTTAGCTTTTGGAAACGTTTTGTCTCATATAACTACGTTTCTTTTTGCCCTCCTTTTTTTTCTGGTAGTTCTGTCCTTGACTCTATTCTTTTTCACCTTGTGGATTTTTATTAATTATGCAAACATTATTGTAGACCTGTGAATATTTACGAATGAAACAAAGAAAATAGGATTACAGCATTGGGGGTGAGTGCGCATAGGTGGATTTACGGTTTGGTGGACTTCACAATTGCATTACTGCATGATCAGTTGCTCGTCAATGACAGTATGAGAAGGTTTGTTTTCTAGGACTATACAGTTCTTCCAGAGAATCATTTTCTAATTTTCAATTATGTTAATGCTTCTATTAAGAGGAGGACCATCAGCCTTTTTCCCAGTGTCCTGGGAGCAGTTTGTTATTGAGACTCCTCAGTATGCTACCATCCTTGCTTCTGGGGTCCCGTACTTCACCATGGCCTTCCACTCTACATGGTGTCCTCAGACCAGGAATCTCTGTTAGTATCTCCAGAAGCTATACATCCTGCTTCCTGCTGGGTAGAGACAGTATGGATCATCAAAACCTTGTGGCTCACAGAGTGTGGAGAGGATCACTTAGATAACGCTCTTGAGACCAATTCTCTCCAGTTTTTACCTCCAAGACTTACCGCCGTATCCCGTAGGCTTTGGGATGTTATTTCACCTCGCTAATTGAGTTACCACCGTCCCATTTATTTTCTTTCACAGATTTTTTTACATTTCTTACCCACAGTTTTCTCACCATCCTTTTTATAGGTTTGTTTGTCACAAAGTATTCTTAGAGATTGCGGTTTTCGCAAGAGTTTTCTTCAGTGACAAGAAATGAAGACATTTTCATTGTGTGTGTTACCTGAAAATGTACTGTTGGAAATAATGATTTCAATGGCTATGAAGAACCTATCAGAAAACAATCCTCTATCTGCTGAGTAACATGAATTCTCATATCACTCTTGCCCCTTCCTTTTCAGTGAGCAAATGACAACGTTAAAAAAGAATTACCTACTTTCATACAATGGTTGACTCATACTTAATATCTCTTAGTTACTACAATGTTTTCATAGAAGAATTTATAACTAAATATATTAAAAGAATCAAATGAAATATAAATGTTTTATATTATGTAATGATTGTGTGGTATTTTACCAATTTCCAAGATAAGATTGATATGTTCTTTATTATTATAATATGGAAATATATTTTTCATGTATTTGGAAGAAAACTGAACTTGAAAACATCAATAGGGGAGAATGGTTAGGAAAGTGAATTTTGGAATTAGACAATCCTTGGGCTTGAGTGCTTTGAAAGACAAGTGACCTTGGACATGACACTAAAATACCCTTCCATTGTCTCAGTTTTCTTAAGTCTAAAATAGGGATAAATACAGTAAGGTATTTTCTTCATAGAATTATATTGAAAATTACCTGAGATAATTCAGGTACATCTTGAAGAGTAGTTACTGACATCAAATGAATGCCCAATACATTTTTCTAACGTTAAAGTTATTGTAATTGATATTAATGAGCCACTGATTAGTGCAAGACTCCTGGATCATGAAACGAAGATCCAGAGGAAGCTTAAAACAGTCAAGGGGTGCTTCAGAGTAAAATGTGAAAGAGAATTTGACAACAGAATGAGTGTCTAACTCTAGAGGTATGTGGGCTGAAGAAATACTAGATATATAATGGGAATGTCAGGACACCAAAGAAAATTCAAGACGAAAGAAACCCCTAAAGACAAAGTAAGTTAAATTGTCCATATTTTGCAATTTGTTAGAAAGTTTTGAGGTCTTAATACATTCATCTTTTCACAGTTAAAATTAGAATATGGGGAGACTGATTTAAAAGGCAAAGTTTTCCAACTACGTGGTTATTTGAGGTAAGCCAATGTTAGGAGTAAAATTCAATTTATATTAAAAAATGAATACCCACAATTCCACCAGAACACTAGGTCTATGCAGAGTGATAACTCAAATATATATTATGTGAATAGAACACCTGCATGGACTATGTAAAAACGGGCACATTTTCTTTGTTTAGGTGACACTTGCATTTATATGGAAAATTCAGTGCTAAGCTTCCATCTATTCATGTTGTGTCACCTTTTGATTCATCTCTTGTAAAAGTCAATATATCACTATTCTCTGTATGTCAGTGAAGACTGATTGGAGGGCTGACTTTAAAGACAGGTCAGAAAGTCATTGCAAAAAAAAGGTAACAACCTTTGCTGGAACAGAATCATGCTAAATGTCAAAGAACAAAAGATTTAAATGCAATTGAAAGACTGACATGCAAAATGTTTAACTGTATCACTGTGATATTAGTCTCCAAATCATGCAAAACTGATCCAGGTTCGTGCAACAGCTATGTACAGTCATTCTGGAATACTACTTCCTTCCCAGTTTCTCTGGAAAAGGGAGAGTGAAGAGAAATAACCAAGTATCATTTTATAGAGGAACACCTATCTACCCTAAGGCAGGTAAGAAATCGCAACACAAAGGGAAAAAACAATTCCAAGTTCGAATTCTGGGCTTTCAATTCTGTCATCAAGTTATTTCTTTCTTTTTTAAGATTTTATTTTTAAGTAATCTCTCTACCAAATGGGGGGGGGGGCGGGCTCTAACTTATAACCCCGACATGAAAAGTTGAATGCTCTACTGACTGAGCCAGCCAGGTGCCCCTGTCATCAAGTTTTAAATTAAAAATGGTTCTTTCTCTGGAGGAGTGGGGGTCTTCTTCTCCTTCTCCATCTCCTCTTCCTCGTTCTTCTTATGGATACTATACCCATCAAAGATTCATACGAAAGAGACATACTATCTCTAATGTGGATAAAAGCATTTTGTACAATTTATGACACTCTGAGAAAGCCTTTAGCAATTCATTAAACTTTATTTATTGTTATTCCTGGAAAAGGTGTTCAACTTAGGTCATCCTTGAACCTCAACCCATTTGGAAGACTTGCCCAGTGTTGAGTAGGTAAGGATATTAGAGAACCCAACTGAAAATGGACTAAGGCTGAAGAATGTTGGAAGTGAATTAATGGTATGTTTATACTACAGCAAACTGGCCAATAGTAGGTATCTCTATTACTTACATTAGTTTTAAAATTTGGCTTTGTTTAACAAAGTCAAAAGAATTTCACTTCTTACATAATTTATGACATTTTAACAAATATATATTTGTGTTTGTCCTACATCCCACATATTGTGCTTAGTGCTGAGAGAAAAACAAAGAACCAGACCTTTGATTTCGAAGTTTACTGTCACATACAAAGTCAGGCACAAACCAGATAATATTACCATTGTGTGGTCAGGTACAAGTCAGCACAAAATGTCTTACAAACAATTAGCTGAATATAAGAGCTCAGAGTCGTCTTCCTTGCAACATCTTAGCTGGGTCTTAAAGAATGTGTAGTGCTTATTATCGAGGGAAACATGAGAACAGCAGAACTACAATGAACAAAGCTATAGAGACATGAATATGCATGATTCATTCAGATACTACAAGTGGTTCAGTACTAATGTGAGAAAACAGTTGGATAGTAAACAGATATGAGACCACAGAACAGTAACGTTTTATGTCCTATTAGAATTTTCTACAATGATGTAGATATTCTATATTTGTACCATCTGACACATAACCACTAGCCACATGTGGCTATTGAGCACTTGAAATGTGGTTAGTGAGCTGAAGAAATGAATTTTTAATTTTATTTAATTTTAATTAATTTCAATTTAAATGGTCACGTGTAGCCAGTAGCTACCATTTCATGCAGCAAAATTACAGAAGGGCATGCTATCCATGTACAGCAGGCAAAGGCCCTTGGATGTTATTCTGACAACATGTGAAAGCCCTTGATGATTTTAAAACAAAGAAGTGGTACGGCACAATTTATATTTTAAACAGATTACACTGACGACAGCATAGAGAATGGACTTAAAGGGAGAAATCATGAGTTAGAGAGATTAATTATAACACCATTGTTATCATCTAAATGAGAGAGCCAGTAATAGGGATAAACGGATTGATATGAAAAATATTTAAGAGGTTAGGGGCTTGGTGGGAAGGAGGGCTGACACTAAGATTCTGGGTTGTGTGAGCATGTTCACACTAGTGCTAATGGCATGAAAATTCCATGGTGACAGCGGTGAGATAAGAGAAAGGCATTTATACAGTGAGTTTGCTAAGAAGAGGAGAGGGTCCAATACTGAAAACCATGGATCCCCCAAAATAAATCTGTCCTCAATCAAGAAATCACTGCACACTGGCACCTGCTGTTTCCATCTTGCCTTCTTTTGGTCAAAAAATCATTTTCCCAGGGCTGATGTTAATCCTCAATTCCATGGAGAATGTTCCAAAAGTAGAGCTAACATAGAAAGAAGTAGGGCTGGGGGAGATTTCTAATGACATTTTTTTAAATATATCTGGATCTAGTATTGCCTAAAATCAGACACTTACAGAATTTTTAGTTACATGTTATGAGGACTGGGTGTTATAGGTAAGTGATGAATCACTAAATTATACTTCTGAAACCAATATTACACTATATGTTAACTAACTAGAATTTAAACAAAAATTTCAAAGGAAAAAAAGAATTTTTAGTTACATGACTCAATAAATTTCCTTTTCCATTTGGGTTTTTTGTGTTTTTTTGCCTCTTTTTGTTTTTTTGTTTGTTTTTGGTTAGACAGTCTCTGTTGGATTTGTAACACTCATAAATGAAATAATCCTGTCTAAATTCTGAACTGTAGTCAATCGACAGTGACTGTTTTGCAGCCCTCACTGCCATCACTGCAGGACATAGTGCTTTGCACACCAGAAGGTGTATCCCAATATTTCCCCCGCTTCTCTTTGGTGTAGGGCATTTCAGTGCAATTAGAGATGCTATTATTTTTTATCAAGATTAGATGGCCACATAGAAACTTTCGAGCATGTCTATTTCACCAGCATTTGCTCAGTAACTGAGATAATCTTGGCAAGTAAAATCAGGTAATTCTCGATTTTAATGAAATTCATTATATGACGATGCTGTCATACGAAAGACAAGACCAACTAAAATGAAATCTCTCTTTTTTCCTTCTTCTCTTCCTATACTTCAGAGAAGGCTCATGGGGTCAAAGGGTGAGGTTGTTAAAACACAAAGTTTAGACCTGAACGAGTAAGTTCTTTTAAACAGCAGCATTGACACTGTCTTAATATAAAAAGCATTATACTCATGCTTTCGAAACTGTTAACAATGTTTAAAAGTTATAAAATGTCCAGGGTCACCTGGGTGGCTCAGTCTGTTAAGCATCTGACTCTAGATTGTGGCTCAGGTCGCGATTTCGCAGTTGTGAGTTCGAGCCCCATGTCTAGCTCTGCATTGATGGCAAAGAGCTTGTTTGGGATTCTCTCTCTCCCTCTCTCTCTGTTTCTTCCCTACTCATGATCACCCTCTTTTTCCAAAATAAATAAACTTTAAAAAATACTTTAAGAAAAATTATATGCCAACAAATTGGACAACCTGGAAGAAATGGACAAATTCCTGAACACCCACACTCTTCCAAAACTCAATCAGGAGGAAATAGAAAGCTTGAACAGACCCATCACCAGCGAAGAAATTGAATCGGTTATCAAAAATCTCCCAACAAATAAGAGTCCAGGACCAGATGGCTTCCCAGGGGAGTTCTACCAGACGTTTAAAGCAGAGATAATACCTATCCTTCTCAAGCTATTCCAAGAAATAGAAGGGAAGGAAAACTTCCAGACTCATTCTATGAAGCCAGTATTACTTTGATTCCTAAACCAGACAGAGACCCAGTAAAAAAAGAGAACTACAGGCCAATATCCCTGATGAATATGGATGCAAAAATTCTCAATAAGATACTAGCAAATCGAATTCAACGGCATATAAAAAGAATTATTCACCATGATCAAGTGGGATTCATTCCTGGGATGCAGGGCTGGTTCAACATTCGCAAATCAATCAACGTGATACATCACATTAACAAAAAAAAAAAGAGAAAAACCATATGATCCTGTCAATCGATGCAGAAAAGGCCTTTGACAAAATCCAGCACCCTTTCTTAATAAAAACCCTTGAGAAAGTCGGGATAGAAGGAACATACTTAAAGATCATAAAAGCCATTTATGAAAAGCCCACAGCTAACATCATCCTCAATGGGGAAAAACTGAGAGCTTTTTCCCTGAGATCAGGAACACGACAGGGATGCCCACTCTCACCGCTGTTGTTTAACATAGTGCTGGAAGTTCTAGCATCAGCAATCAGACAACAAAAGGAAATCAAAGGCATCAACATTGGCAAAGATGAAGTCAAGCTTTCGCTTTTTGCAGATGACATGATATTATACATGGAAAATCCGATAGACTCCACCAAAAGTCTGCTAGAACTGATACATGAATTCAGCAAAGTTGCAGGATACAAAATCAATGTACAGAAATCAGTTGCATTCTTATACACTAACAATGAAGCAACAGAAAGACAAATAAGGAAACTGATCCCATTCACAATTGCACCAAGAAGCATAAAATACCTAGGAATAAATCTAACCAAAGATGTAAAGGATCTGTATGCTGAAAACTATAGAAAGCTTATGAAGGTAATTGAAGAAGATTTAAAGAAATGGAAAGACATTCCCTGCTCATGGATTGGAAGAATAAATATTGTCAAAATGTCAATACTACCCAAAGCTATCTACACATTCAATGCAATCCCAATCAAAATTGCACCAGCATTCTTCTCGAAACTAGAACAAGCAATCCTAAAATTCATATGGAACCACAAAAGGCCCCGAATAGCCAAAGTAATTTTGAAGAAGAAGACCAAAGCAGGAGGCATCACAATCCCAGACTTTAGCCTCTACTACACAGCTGTCATCATCAAGACAGCATGGTATTGGCACAAAAACAGACACATAGACCAATGGAATAGAATAGAAACCCCAGAACTAGACCCACAAACGTATGGCCAACTCATCTTTGACAAAGCAGGAAAGAACATCCAATGGAAAAAAGACAGTCTCTTTAACAAATGGTGCTGGGAGAACTGGACAGCAACATGCAGAAGGTTGAAACTAGACCACTTTCTCACACCATTCACAAAAATAAACTCAAAATGGATAAAGGACCTGAATGTGAGACAGGAAACCATCAAAACCTTAGAGGAGAAAGCAGGAAAAGACCTCTCTGACCTCAGCCGTAGCAATCTCTTACTCGACACATCCCCAAAGGCAAGGGAATTAAAAGCAAAAGTGAATTACTGGGACCTTATGAAGATAAAAAGCTTCTGCACAGCAAAGGAAACAACCAACAAAACTAAAAGGCAACCAACGGAATGGGAAAAGATATTTGCAAATGACATATCGGACAAAGGGCTAGTATCCAAAATCTATAAAGAGCTCACCAAACTCCACACCCGAAAAGCAAACAACCCAGTGAAGAAATGGGCAGAAAACATGAATAGACACTTCTCTAAAGAAGACATCCGGATGGCCAACAGGCACATGAAAAGATGTTCAGCGTCGCTCCTTATCAGGGAAATACAAATCAAAACCACACTCAGGTATCACCTCACGCCAGTCAGAGTGGCCAAAATGAACAAATCAGGAGACTATAGATGCTGGAGAGGATGTGGAGAAACGGGAACCCTCTTGCACTGTTGGTGGGAATGCAAATTGGTGCAGC